>NC_072734.1:106026633-106079964 GCF_026930045.1 Uloborus diversus
TTGAAAAATCTTACAGAACCGTTACATGGGAGTAGGAGGGTCAAAAAGAAGTCAAAATTATCCTTACATAATTAATAAATGTTGCTATTGCCTAACCCGCTTCAAAATTTGACCACATATTTTCCAATCACCTTATATATGTGTGTGTTTACTTAGTGTTCACAAAAGATAGAGATTATTTTTTCAACTTAGTTCTTTCCAAATGGTTGGTAGATTTTTTTTTTTCTAATTTTGAATCAGACCTCCCCCACCCCACCCCCTTTTATGCACTATATCCCCAAAAGTATTGGGATACTTTCACAAAATTACATTTTTAAGGATCTCACTAGAAATAAGAGACAATTGTTTTGCGACTTTTGTCACATAAAAGGTATACTCCAGATGTCATTTTCCAACAGAAATTAAATCACCCACGCAATTAGGGGATCCGCTGTAAATTGAGGAGAAAAAAAAATGTGTTTTGATCATCTTTCAACCTAAATAGCTGAGAATGAGCTGTAAATTTTAGAAATTAGTTTGCTTACAACGTATACAATCGAGAAAATTTCACTGATATCAACGATTATGAAGCCCAGTTGACTCGGTGGTAGTGCTTCACGCTCCCATGCCGCAGGCCCGGGGTTCTATTCCCGGGTCGGACATGGTTGACTCAGCCGCTAATCCCTTCAGTGGGTCGATAAAATGAGTGCCAAACGTGCTTGGGAATCAAACACTGGGGGTCCGCGTTTGGCTGACCACTTAGCCGGAACATCTGCCTTGCACCCCAGAGCCCCTGGTCGTGAAAACTGAGTTGGACACAGTAGGCCTTGACCCTCACGGGCTGTCGTGCCGCAGGGTTTATGTTTTATTAACGAATATATAAGGTAGAATGCATATCAATTCAACGAAAGGCGTAATTTCATGGTCTCGGATTTTTTTGAACTTAACATGTGTAAAAATTCATTAAAAAAAAATTAAGAAATGCGCTGTTTTTTTTTACCTCAAAAAAAAAAAAAAAATCCTGCGCCGAGGTACAAGCCGCCATAGATGGTGGTCCTATCATGATTTCTCATTTGGGATTTTCGTCAAAATCTTTAAAGTACATTATCTCAGGAACGGTAGAACATACTTTGTTGCGGTTTGTTTTATTTAAAAGAATATTTTTTCTTGTTTAAAAAAAATATGCAACGTTTTGAAATATGTGCTTTAGTTTTTTTTCCCAATCTCTTAAAAAAAGAAGTTTAAAATATTTTTTTTTGATTTTTCTCGAAAGTTCCAATTTTTTTAGTTTATTAGTACCATTAAGCACTACATTCCCTGAAAAGGAGAGCTCCCACTTTTTCGTTTAACAGATTTTGGAGGCATTTGAAAAAAAAAAAAAAGAAAGAGGGTTTTTAATGAACTTTTACATAAAGGCAGATCTGAAAATTCAAAATTGTTTTTCGCAGCAGGTGGCAAGAAAATACTTTTGATTCAGTAATATAGCGAAATTTTCATTTTGAGTCATCATTTTATTCAGGATATTGAATTTAGTGAAAACAAGATGGCATATTACGCTTTACGATTCTTGTGGCGCTACACTGAAAGGTTTTGCATGGGGAAATGCAGCGAATCGGCAGGAGACTGCGTTCTTTTGTTTTCATTTAACAAAAAACTCCTGTTTAAAGTGGAGACTCAAAATGAAAATTTCGCTATGTAACTGAATTAATAGTGTTTTTCTGGCTATTTGTTGCGAAAAAAATTGTTGAATTTTCAGGTCTGTTATTACATCAAGAATTCCTTTAAAAAAAACACTTTCTTCAAATGCCTTTACAATCTCTTAAACGAAAAAGTGGAAGCTCTCCTTTTCAGGGAACGTAGTGCTCAGTGGTACTAAGAAAACTAAAAAAACAAAAATTTTTAAAATTGGCATTTTCGAAAAAAATTAAAAAAATAAATTTTTTTAAAACTTTTTTCAAAAGACTAGAAAAAAAAACTAAAGCACATGTTTCAAAATGTTGCATATTTTTTTTTTTTTTAAGAAGACAAAATATCCATTTAAATAAAACAAACAGCAACAAAATACGTTCTAACCGTTCCTGAGATAATGTACTTTTTTAAAGACTTTGACGAAAATCCTAAGGGAAAACTCATGACAGGACCGCCATCTTTGGCGACCTGTATCTCGGCCCCCGGATTTTTTTTTTGGGGGGGGGGGCAAAACAAAACAGAAAAAAAAATGTAGGGGGAAAGGGGTCACATGCGAACATTTTTTTTTTTTTTTTTCATTTCTTAATTTCTCACAAAATATTTTCAATTTCTCACAGAAAAAAGAGTCCCCATGATTGAATAACTTTTCTTTGTGCCATGGAATTTTATCAGATTAAAAAAAAGAAATTATTTCTATACTTTATGGAATTTTTGAAAAATGTCTTCAATTGTTCACATGTACGCCTATAGGGGGGGTAGATGTGAACAAGTTTGGAGCAAATGTGAACACGATTGAAAAATGTAGGACGAGCATCATATTTTAGCGAAAAACTCGTTATAATGAAGCATATACGTATATACTAATTACATTAAAGGACTTGTAATCTATAATGTCGGTCTGAATTGCACGGAAGCTGTTATTAAAAAAAAATATGTTTTTCTCAATTACAGAACTTTGCTCACTGTCAAATTTTAAAGTTTCATAGCATATTCTAATCAATAGATCGACAGGAAAAAATCTTATAAGTCTACTAAAAAATACAAAGAATATTTTATTATGTAAAGTATATTCCTGTTATATAGTACGTTTACATAGTATGATGATGAATTTTAAAATTTTTCTAAACTTCATTTTTTAGTTAAAGGAAAATATTTTGTCTTTATTTTCCGTGCAAATATTGTGTACAACTAATTTTTTAGCCAACTATTTAGTAATTAACGAATTAAAAAAATTAAAAATAATAAATAAATAATTAGTAATTATGTAATAATAATCGACAATAAATTTACAAACTGATTTCAGCAAAACAATAATTATAAGTCTCTACATCTCTTTTAACACTTTTAATAAGCCTACACTAATATTTATACTTGCGGAGAGGATATGGGAGCTGTTAACATGTGCCCTTACATGTTGCGTTCACAAATGCCCCGGCATCTACCTTAGAACTAATTTTCAAAAATAAAGAATTTTTAATTTGATTACAAAATTTAAACACTGGCATAAATTTACGTGAATGTTCTTATAATGGTTGGTTTAAAATATGTTTTTACATGAAGAAGACAGTGATAAAAGTACATCAGAATCTACAAAAACAAAGAAGCTGTCACCACAGGAGCATAAACTGGCTCCTTGCTCTGGAAGTTTGGTTAAATAGTAGGACTGGTACTGCTATTACTTGAGAATTTTTGAGATTTTTTGCTTGACGTTATCCTAGTAAAACATACCATGATCACATGTGCCTCGTGCTCACATGTGCCCCCTTTTCCCCTATGTCTTAATTTTTTATGAATTTTAATATACGTTAAATTCAAAAAAAATCCGAAATCATCAAGTTACGCACCTTGTTGAATTGATCTATCTTAAGCATTTCCTTCAAAACTACGAATTTTATAAGAAGACTAGCATTCCCATACCCGGCATTGCTCGGGTAATGGAATTAGCAGGGGTTAACAGTGCTTGTGGTGCACCTAGTTTCGAAAATCCCCTATAATAATTACTTATTACCTATAACTTTTTCTAATTTGGGGAGGATCCCGGGGCCCCTGAACTCTTGAATATATGCCTTTGTCCGATCTTTAACTGTTATTAACGATCTTTTTAAAGTATTGATTATCTTTGCAAACACAGGTCATCCACATTTTATTGATATACCTATGTTTAAGCAAGAACTTCTTTGTATACAATATTTTTAGTTTTTTTTTTCTGGTGCTAAAATTATTAAGCTGCTTGATGAATTAACTTTGGAGCAAGCTACATTGGCCGTGTGAAAAAAAGTCTTCTCTTTAATCGGTCCCTGCTACTTTTAATGTCTGTCCTTCTGACTTATTAATGGTTATTGCAAAGTAAACTTTAACAGGAAACTGCACTCTTCTAAATTCAAAAGGATAGTCCACCTGTGATGATGTTCTTAAAAATTTCGTTTCTAGTTTTGAAAAATGAAAGCAATAGACAGAAACATTATGATTTGACTTGAGAAAAGCCTCGAAGAACCACGTGAGAAACAAAAACAATATCAAATTCATAGTTCGCTATCGACCAAAAGTTGAGATGAAGTACTGAATAATGGAGGAAAGCCTTCGAAAATAAGAGATTTAAATTCAATGACAGGTTTTAATTTCGCAGAAATTAAGAGGTTTTAATTAATTTCTCCCGAACTAATTGAGATTTCGAAAAATCCTTTCTTAGTGGTTATTTTCGTATAGTCATGCGGACATGCCTGCCAAATTTCAAGTCTGAAGCTTCAGCAGTTTCGGCTTTACGTTGATATATATATATATGTGTTATCTCAGGACATTGATTTTTATATATTAAGATTTGTGACTCATAACACGCAAAGTTTTCCCTCAAACAGCTAAACTTTCGCAAAATGAGACAAGAAATCGTTTTATCAGCTTGTCATATGTTTTATCAGGAATCATACTGAACAATTGCAGGTAAATATTGTAAATTTGCGAACTACCTTTCACGATACGTCGTCTAAGAATTATGAAAATTCGGCTCATTAAATCGTTGATATCTTTCTGAATTTTTTAGATATTAAATCGAAATTTTATTATGCATCTGGGAATTTACTTGGGTTTTAAATTATGAAAGTTATAAATTGCCATCTTTCATGCATGCGCAGTGAAAAAATAATTGCTTTAAACATCAATATTTCAGTAAATTTTCAATATTTTAATTTCAAATTTTAGTATTATATTTCTCTTACACTATGCTGTCAAGTTATCTGAAAATTTGTTACGTTTGATGGAAAAGATTGCGGGCAATGAACGAGAAACCTTCATATAAAACTCGTAGTTTTGTAAGAAATGCTCATATCTTCGTGTATATTACTGATACTATCTCAAAAGTAACTAAAATTGTACATATAGTAAGCTAACTAATTTCTGAAATGCAAAGTTTATTCCCAGCTATTGACAATGAAGAGTGATTCAAAACCTTTTTTTTTTTTTTTTTCAATTTATTGCTGATCCCCTAAGTGTATAGGTGATTTAAATTTTATTGGAAAATGACAGCTGAAACGTACTTTTTAAGTGACAAAAGCTACAGAACAATTGGTCTCTCATTTCTCGAGAAATCTATACATCTGAATTTTTGAAAGTGTCATACTTTTGGTGATACAGTGTACAAAGAACATTGTCTCATTTTGTTCTCGCTGTGCCATTGACTTGATTTTTATGCAAATAAAAATCCCCCATTGATGTATAATGACTAAAAGCTGACTGCGCGTCTGAATATGTAACGCGTCAATTAAGCTTAGAATAAAGATATTGACTTTGTCGCATCATCGTAACAGCACTTATGACAATGTAATTAACTGGTCAACGCCATAAATTTGTTTAATAAGTATAAAACCTGGTTATTATGTATAACAGCTGGTTCGGGATTGTGCGTTTAATTCCGGTGATTAAACATAATACCCAATTTGCAACGTGGTTGTTATTCATATTAACTAATTTATAACATTGACTGTTCCATCTCAAGGTCATCAAATGTCTGCCGCCATGTTGAGTCGATTAATACCAGGGCTGCGGAGTCGGAAGAAAAATTACCATCTCCGACTCCCACTCCTTTGCCCCAAGTCCAATTCCGACTGCGTAAGCACTTGGTAGAGTTGCGGACTTTGAGGGAGAGTGACCGACTCCGACTCTTGGACCTTTTAATCATCGACTCCCGACTCCGACTCCTAAACCCCCAAAGCAGTCGGACTCCGCAGCCCTGAAAACTTTCATTTTTCAAATCTATGCTTTTCTCTGTAAGCTAAATTAATTTTTGAAATACCCATAATTATTTGTTTAAAAAAGGGTTTTAACAAATACAAGAAGTTTGGCATTTGTCAAATTAAGGGGTTTGAATGTAAGCTCAATTAAGTTTATTATTCTCTGTAAGCTAAATCAATTTTGGGAAACACAATTTATTGTTTGTTTTAAAAAGGGGGTTTAACAAATACAAGGAGTTTGGCATTTGTCAAATGAAGGGGAATGGATGGGATTACCAGTTTTTCTGTTGAGGTTTTTTTCTATCAGTACTTGTAAAAGATCTTTTTTCTGAATCCAATCCATTGAAAAGGTTTTTTTTTTTTTTTTTTTTTTTTTGAGCAATCACGATTGCTTATTGTTCTCATTTGACCGTTTTTGGTGTCCGTGCCTTTTTCAACTTGGACCAGAAGCCTTTGCAGCACCACCGCCCACCGTCCTCTGTTGGCGGCGCGGCGCGGCGCGGTTGCTCCGGTTTTGAGCTATCCGCTTCTCCTGGTCGGAGGCGTCCATGTCCTACACACACGCACGTTCACACACATACACACACACGACTTCACACACATACACTCACACATGCCTACGTTCATACACACAGTCTACGCACACACACAACTATGCACAAGTAACCGCCCAGGAGGAGAGGCAGACTTGGGGGGGGGGGAGGAGCCGTTTCTAGAAACAATAACTCCAATGAGTAGGGTCCTGTCTCAGTTCGTGATTGCGAAAAACATAATTTGAATTCAAAATTTCAGAATTCAAATTTTTTTTTTTTTTTTTTTTTTGTGAAGTCATCGCGATTTTTAAGATGGGTACGTTTTGAGATAGCGGTTCTGGAATTGTGTCCGTCTTTTTGAATCATCCTGTATATTTCGTTCCATATAATAACTATCGTTATATATAACCATATAATAACGTCCTATGAATAACTATTTTTGCTAACCGGTATTGTAAACACAACTTCAAATGTATCATCTGACAAAACTCAGAACATCTCCGCGATTAAGAACTGGTTCGAAACAATATAAAACCTGACTTGCCAAAACCTCGACGAAGCAAAATAATAATAACCCCTTTCAACGTGCATGGTGTAAAGGGAAATTTGCTTTGGATTCTGAAGTTGCTTTCTTTTATTTATTTTCTAAACTGACCCTGTTTTACACGAAAATACACGAACCAAGAGCGTGAGGTATCTTTTTAAAAATGTTTTCTTTTTGTGAAGACCGAATAAATTATAAACTTGTATCTATCTCGTCTTTGTCTAACAACGCCGCCGTTTCCACTCGTGCCGCCAAATCGGGTTAAAAGAAAAAATAAAAGAGTTGTTTAATCCACACGTTCTAAAATATGCAAGTATCGTGCTGTTGATAACTGGGTATTTTTTATTTCGTTTAAGTGCGGTAAATTAAATGCAGTAAATCCACAACTTGCAATAAAACTAGACTTGCTGCATTTTATCGACTGCATTCTTCGCGTCAAATTAATGCAATTTGACGAAAAAATAGCACAGGAAAAAAATTTAAATATTTCCAATGCTCGAAAAGTATGAACACTTGCCCCATAATTTTCATAACTCCATTGAAGCATCAAGCAACATACTGTTGGTTATTTTGTGCTGTAATAATTATATCTCAAACTAGAATATTTGTTTTTAAGATCAGTTTAAGGTGTTTGGTGTAAATTTCTTATTGCTATGAGATGAAAAACATGGTTTGATATTTATGTTAAAATTTTAATGTTTACAGAGTAATAAAGATTCTAAAATACTTAAATTATTCATTTATTGTTATTATTGCTATATAAGTTGGCGTTACTATTGCTGTTTACACTATGAAAATTGACATGAAATTATTTCACTTCCCGGAGTTGAGCAGAGCAAAAAAAAAAAAAATTTATTTATTTATTTATATCAATGTTTTCACGATCTCTCCCATATTTCTTCCCTCTGCATCGTTCAGTGTGACGATATCTGCAAATCATATTTATCCGCGAATATTTGCGCTCTATAATATTCTTCTTATTGACTCCCGACGCTACAAGGAAAGGAGCTTTGCGTTTGGATGTGTTTATTTCTGTGGCATCGGCATCGTCTTAAACAGATGAACCGGTTTTGAAAATTCTACTTTTGTTCGAAAGGTGACTTACTCTAGAATGCTCTTGAATGAGAGCTAATCTCATCTTTGGAATTACCGGAGAAGTTAATTAAAATTCAAAATAGAATTTTGGTAGTGAAAATTTACTCACAAGTTTAAAATATTGGAATCAATCGAATGAATGAATTTTTCTGTGAGTGATTTAATCTGTCTCGAACTTCCAAGCTATATAGAACAGGAATTATTATCTTGTTTTAGTAAAATTTAAATACACAGGCCTCAAAAAGTTAAGGTACAACATGTTTTTCAAAGATCACCATAAAAAAATGGCAGTAACAATAAAAAGCATAGTTTGTATGAATAATAATAACGAACTTTTAAACTATATATACATAATATATATATATATATATATATATATATATATATATATATATATATATATATATATATGAAAAAAAGGTTGCTACCACTTTTATTTTATAGAAAAGAAAATATCTTTACGAGTGAAAAAAATATGCAAATATCGAGCTTTCGTACTTTTGTGTGTAAGTTGTGTTGATTTTCAACTATTGTTGGCAGTTTTGGTGGCAATAGTGAATAGAGTTTCGAAAATGTCTCAGAATAGTCGTTTACTCGATTCGTGAAGGTGTAGGGCAGTTAGATGGATGGAAATGGGATTGTCGCAAGCTCAATCTGATACTGCTAGACTTCTCAATGTGTCTCGTAGTGTCGCTCAGCGACTTTAAGATCGATACCAATCCGAAGATTATGTGTCCAAAAGACCTGTTCCAGGCCGACCACGAGCTACAACACTTGCAGAAGACCGTTTTCTAGTTCTTTCTTCCCGAAAGGGGAGAAGACCATTGCTGTGCCGCAGCTCGTTGCAGACCAATTTGTAGCACCAGGAAGAAGAATCTCTGCTACTACGGTGCGAAATCGTCTTCACAATGCAGATCTCTATGCAAGACAAGCAGTTGTGTGTGTTCCCCTCAACAGACCACAGCGAAGGATTTGCTTATGCTAGGCAAGATAACATGTTTCCTGGACCCAGCAGCAATCGGCTTCTGTGCTGTTCACAGACGAGTCCAGATTTACATTGGAGAGTGATTCAGGGCGCCTACTGATGTGGGAGAAATAGCACAATAGATACCATCAATCCAACACTGTTGAAAGACCACAGTTATAGAGGTGGTGGAATCATGGTTTGGGCAGGGATCTCGCTCGGTGGTCACACTGACCTGCATGTGTTTCATGGAACTCTGACTGGTCTGAGATATCGAGATGAGATTCTTTAACCATATGCCCGCCCATATGCTGGTGCTATTGGTAATGACTTCATTCTGATGGATGCACGATCTCACCGAGCTCGGATTGTTAAGGATTATTTTGAGGATCACGGTTTGGGACGAATAGAATGGCCAGCTCGATCTCCAGACCTGAATCCGATAGAACACCTTTAAGACTATCTTGGCAGGCAGGCTGATGCTTTGAATCCTCCTCCAAGCTCGTTACATGAGTTGAAGCAAGGCTTACTCTGTGTCTGATCTTCGCTTCCTATTCCGACAACTTAATAAACAACATGGAAAATCGATGCCGCCAATGAATTCAAGATAGGGGGGACACATTTCTTATTAGGACCCATTTTTGTATTGTTTCTCTGACATTTTACTACATAACAATGTGATGTTCTGTTTTCTTCAAGAATGGACTTTTCCGCAAAGATTGCTTTTTTTGTTATAAATCGTTTTTGCAGTACACTTATACAAATTTCTATAACGCATTCAATAAAAAACCATTTAATGCACATATCTTCCACATTTTTTGTTTCTACATTCATTCATTTGCAAATTAGACGCAAAAAAACCGGTTGTACCTTAACTTTTTGAGGTCAGTGTACAATTCTAACGTTATTTTAGTCACACGAGACACGAATGGTAAAGACTTCATTGTTAGCACCACAATTGCAAAAAGCTCAATGATTTAAAATGTTTATCGGTTGTCATTTTCTATTTGTGAAAAAATAAAATACTTGTAATTGATTTTTTATGACTTTCACAAAGATTTTTCAATTTTCCTTTTTGATTCTGCTTTTGCGACTATAAAACTTAGTTGCTATCTTTCCTTTTCTGAGTTTTCCCCTATTACCTAGAAAACAATTTAATACGCAGTGGATTTTCAAATTAATATGGACACTGAGAAAATTCCACGATTTCCAATTTTCCGAACATTTCAAGTGATTACTTATAATTTCAAATGAGCAAAACTTTATTTTAGAATGTAAACTGATTTAGTTCATGAAAATAATTATACAGTGGACTCTTTATTCTGAACACTCATGGGACCGAACAAAATTATCCAAATTATGGGGGTGTTCATTATAGAGGTAGACTGGATAATTCATGTATAATTGTATATGTATTCTACTGCGTTGATGAACAATGTTCAGTACTTTGCCTAGTGAGCTGTACCAGTTACTGAGATAGAAATGCTGAATTTCGGATTGGTAGCTAGTAGAATATCCAAATGAACAAAATTGGACCTAAACTCTTGCATTTCTTTCCTTCTTTACTATATTTAAAAAGTACATAACATTCAACAAAAAAGTATTACGATGCAGCTAATGGTACAATACCTGGAAAAAAATGAGCAATTTTTAATTTGCTTTTGCATTGTGTATTCTCATTTTACCATCAAAGTGAAAAATGTTTCCGAGTGATTCTCACCCGCATTTTGCTTGAAAGTAATCGTACTTGAAAGGTCTTGAATACTACTTGATACAATGGTTGGATTCTGGAGGTATACAGTTCAATGGCAGAAACTTCAGAGTCATATTTCTCCGTTGAATGATTTTATGCAATATATTAATATCTAGGAAAATAATTTTTCCTCTTCTCTCTATCTTCACCTAAATACCCTTCAATCATTGTGATAAAATTGTGAATATATTTCAGGTTTTCCAATTTGATTCATAGGAATTCCCGAGTTCCGATTGCGAACATGTGCAGAAAATAGAGAGGTAATAATTGAATAGGGTTAAAAATTGCGTTAATAGTATGGGAGTGTTCATATTATAGGGTGTTCAGAGTACAGAGAAGTCAGCCTATGATTAGTAAATGGAGTTTCGCAAGGACCATCAAAATATGTTCAGAATACCGTGGTGTTCATAGCAGACAGTGTTAAGATAGAGAGAGTCCACTGTACTTAGCTTGGAGTTAGCATTTTCTTCAAACAATAATGATTTGATTCCACTACTAAAAATCTAAAACTTTCTCCCATTTCTAAATTACGAGATTCCAACTCCACCATTCTGTTGGTTTTAAATCCTAGCCTCACAAGAGGTTTCCATGCCAACTGTTTACCAATAAGAAGTTTTCCTTGCGAATAATCTTTTTTTTTCTCTCTTTTGGGTGGAATCATTGTACTCCCAAAAATTTTCTTTTTCGGCAACTTGGAGACAGCCTTCCAAAATTGCCATTAAAAAAAAATAATAATGATGTTTTATGTCCTTTTTAATTACACGTATATGTGAGAGTGAGACTATACTTGTATTTTATCGTTCGGTAAAATTCGGTATTTCATTCGGCAAATTGAAAATTTAAAACCTCCCAAAAATTTACTTTCAGGATGCCTCTGCTGTCTTGAGGGTAAAATGAGTAAATCTATCACGACATTTACAGACCTACTGTAGTGAATTCAGCGAGAATTGATAGTGGAAGTAAAAAAAGCAAAGTAACACTTGGCGATACCGTTGTCTGATTGGCTATGGGATGGTGAAAACATCGCCTATTAGATGAGTGAAATGTTCCTGAGAAGAATCGCCAATCCAATGAGTAACTCATGACTGGCAAATTTTGGCGCCTTAAGAGCACCCCTCTTTGTTTACTTCCGTTATCAATTCTCCCTGAATTCACTATAGTCCACTCTCCACCAACTGTCAACTTTTTTCAGATGGCACCGCTATTGCCAGGTACCGTTATAACTTACGCACGCTTGTTTTGACGTCCAGTTCCCACTGAATAGAAGCAACTGGGCTCTCGTGCAAATTGCATTGTGAATTTAATTTAGAGCATCTGAGCCAAATATCTACTCAAAGGGTATTATTGAACATGACGTTATAATTTCACGACATGGACACTGTGTCTTGAAAATTCATCCACTTGGGCCGGATTTTAAGTGGGACACAAAAGATAAACACCAAATCACGTTATTTGGCTTAAAAATGGCAAATTGCGTTTTTTCATAATCATTTACATAACGAGCTGATGCGGAAATATCCTCAAATCCTCTTTAAATCAGTGATCTTTATCCAGTAAGCTAATATCTCACCACAGGATACCTCAGAGATAAGAGGCTACATTCGGGGGTGTCAGAGATCCGAGGAGACGGTGATGAGTTCCGACATGCGACAGACGATCCGACATATTTACTGACAGATTTTCTCAGGATGCCGACTTGTCAACTCCCATGACAACCCCAGTGCCGCCCCTAACCCCAGTGAGGGATAAGTGAACGGCACCCTTGAAGTATTTAGGCGGAATGCTTCTGTGAATTAAACTTTTCCGGTACACCTCTTTCCGTTCAGCTTTTTTGCATTCTCTCTTTGGAAACTCGGTATCTTCCTGTCTTTAAATTTGAGCTGAGTTCTGTCTTTGAAAAATGCATCTCCAAAATATTTTTAATTTGTGCAGCTGTTGCTCTATCGAAATTAAACCAACGATAAGGTTTAAGCCATTTCTCGTCCTAAACTTTGCTTTAAAATTTAGTTAAAGAGTGTGACCGAACATTCAACTGTGTCATTTGCAGTGGGCCCACTTAGGAGGGGTCATGGTGCAGAATGCGCCATTGAAATTTTTAGAGGGGTTGTTTTGAGGTTTATCTTTCCCGTTTTTAGGGGGTCTCTTGCTCTAAGGGGGGGGTCTTTGTGCTAATAGGGGGAGGGGTGCGCTCTCGCTCTTAAAGAGGGCGGGCACCCTTGTCATTTGGCATTTTCTTTCTTTCTTTTTATTTTGGTGTAAAAACTTTGAAGAAGCAGTCAGAAACCTTTTATCTGGAGCAAAAGCTCCTCCACTTGCATTTTAAAAATAAGGTCCAATAAAATAAGAGTGAAATCTCCATTCCCCTGCTTGCTTTGCTCACCCCGGTTCGATACCTGCGGCGACAAAATGGCAATTTTCGTGACCGAATCGGCTACATATCGCCAAATTTTACTCGAACCCGGGTCACAATTGATGATTTTAATGGCATATATTTATCAATTTAGATCTCCAAGTTCATCAAGATTTAGAGGGATTAGACAGGGTGTTAAGGCTTTATCCAGATATTCTGTACACAACAATACCTGTATTGGTGTGGGATCATTGACGGAGAAGGTGAGTTTTAAAAAATACAGAAAGAGATTTTTAGTCCACACGGAAACGCTTTTGAAAATCACAAAAAGACAAAAGATGTTTCCCAAACACTCAAAAAAATTTCCCGAAATTACATGCACTGTACTACCCCATATATTCAGAAACTTTTTTTTTTTGGCAGTGCAGTGCAGTACAGTTCCAGATTGTAATATTTTTTACTAAGTGACTTTTCCTTGGGCAAGTAATGTGTTTATTTATACTATTTGGATATTTTCGTTTCTTGGAAACGGAAAGACGATGAACTTAGTACGTTTCGGCCAGGATATCAAGCATCAATTCAAGGTAGGACAAAATAATACTTACATAACTTACAAACACAATTTTCGGCTCTTGGTGATTTTTGTTTAGTAAGACACAATACCGTTAAACTTGAGCAACTAAAACTGTGGGATACCTGAGGATAACTCACATAACACACAGAGCCGTTTTTAAATCCATTTAGAACTGTTCTGAAATTTTTTTCAATTAAGAAACTATCGTCGGAAAATTTTGGCAATGTTTCGTCTTCGCAATTAAGACAAAAGAAACTTCCAAGATTAAGGAAGCTTGATAAAGGGCCATTCCACGAAAAACGGTCGTTTTGTCAAGCACGTGACGCCTCATAATGTCATTAAAAATAATACTTTAAAATATTAATGAACAATTATTTTCTGTTTAACAAATTACAAACTTATTTGTGATATCTTAAGCAAATAATTTTGTCATTACCCATTAAAATCATTAGGGTCTGGTGGGGTAAAGTGGTCATAAAATCGTAGGTTTTCAACTTAGGTGGATAATAAATGCAACAAATTCTTTAAACAGTTCAACTTTTTTTGTTGTTATTTTACATTGCATTATTAAAGAACACGGTACATTGAATTTTAAGAAGAAAAATATTGATTTTAGTAGTTTTATAGAACTTTCGTTTCCCTATGTTTTTATGACCACTTTACCCCATGGGGTGGGGGAAAGTGGTCATAGCATGGGGTAAAGTGGTCATAGTTAAAAATAGTAGCAAAACCATTATAAAGAACCCTAATACTTGTATATTTCAGTTGTTTTTATAATTACAAGTATATTCACGAGTACATGCCTGTATACACGAATATATACGTGTCGTGTTATACACGAGTAAACACGTTCCTATATGAGTAGATACATGTATACATCAGATACATGCATGCACGTGCCTACTCAAGTATATACGTGTATATACGAGTATATAAGCATGTATACTTGATTACCTACAGGAGTGTATACGTGTCTACATACGTGTCACATGTATATACGTGTCACGTATATGTACGTGTCACGTGTATATACGAGTAATTACGAGTATAAACGAGCATCATATGCACGCATGTACTTGTATCTCGAGAAAATACGTGCATACTTGAGTATATATGTGTATAGTAGGCGTATATACGCATATATAAGTGTACATGCATACATATACGGGTATACACGAGTTAATTCGTGGATACATCCAGTGCGTCTTTGTACGTGTCTACTCACGTATATATAATATGGAAGCACGAGTATATACACATGTATACGTGTACACACGATTATATACCTGTATAGACGTATATACGTACATTAACGTGTATACACCAGTACATGTATGTATACACGAGAATATATGCTTATATACATGTCGGCCTACGGGGTGAATCTAAGATCTTGGGCAAAAATCAAAGGGGTGTGAGAGGGGAGGATAAGAAGCAAAGAATCATAAGGAAGTTATAATCACTGACGGGCTACATGCACACAAAGCCAGGAGGCAAAGCAGGGCACAAATTTGTTGCACAAAGATGATTTTACCTAACATTTTAGTTTCTAAGAAATATTTAGAGTAGTTGTTGAAAGTTACGGTCTGTAGTAGCTCTAATACACGCGTCGCATCAAAGGCGCAGCGGATGATGAAAGTTTTTCAAAAGTCTCGTTATTGCAACAGAGAGGGATCTGTGAATGCGACGCATGTATTACAGCTAAAGGCCATAAATTTCATCAATCGCTTTAAAATTTTTCTTAAGTCCTAAAATATATATATATATATATATATATATATATATATATATATATATATATATATATATATATATATATATATATATATATATATATATACATAAATACATATATATATATATATATATATATATATATATATATATATATATATATATATATATATATATATATATATATATATATATATATATATATATATATTTGTGACTTTTTTTGCATCCATCAATTTCTCACTTTGCGTGCATGTAGCGCGTCAGCATTGTGTTTGTGACCATATGTTCCTTATTAACTCTTACTTCTTCTCCTCTTCTCTAACACCTTTTATTAATTTACTCAAGAATGTAAACTCACCCTGTATACTTTTACATCCTATGCTTGTATGTAAGTGTCTACTTGAGTACGTATGCGTATATACGTGTCTAGCTGAGTATATAAGTGTTCTTATATATACGAGTATAAGCGAGCATATACGTGTATAGTAGAATGTATAGCTGTATGGATAAAAAATACTTGCAGATACCCATATATGTATTTATTGGCACATTTATGTGAATACGTCTATGTACATGTCTACACGAGTATATATGCATATATATACGCATATACTCGTATATTTAACCCCGTTTACTGTAAAAACAATAGATATTGAGTAAAATTAATATTTAATTTGTATCTGCCTTATACCTAAAGCTTAAGTGACACTAGAAGAACAATATTCGTTAAGCCTAATATTATGACCACTTTACCCCATCTTACTTAAATTGTTCTAAAAAATTATCTAAAATAGATTCCGCTAACTACTAATGAGTAAGAGTTCTTGAGAAATGTAGGTAGCTTCCTGTACAGTCAATCTGTTCCTAATTCTAACAAACAAAATTTCCCAAGGATGTTAAAATAGGTGTTTAGATTTTTAAATTTTTCATGTTCACGCAAAATATTTTTTTTTTTACCAAATAAAATTTTGCCAGTTGTAAAATTTTGTACTCAAAATGTAGTTTCTAACTGCTTTACTCTAAAATAAAAGTTTCACATTCATTCGAACGTTTATTTCCAAGCTATAGCCATTTATTTGACGTATGACCACTTTACCCCATTGACCACTTTCCCCCACCAGACCCTACTTTTTAATGAAATATATCAACCGTTATGTGCGGGACAAGGGGTTGACTTTTTCGTGGCCTTTAAGCATCCAGCAAGGGATAAGAAGTAACATTTTAAACAATTGTGAAAAGCAGTCATGGTATTTTTGGTAGTTTATCAAATGATTGATTCTCTCCGGTACAAAAGACAATAAGAAAAATGCATTTATTCTTTTCTCTGTCATTACAGATGAAGTATCAAACAAGACTTAATTCGCTAAGTTATACAGTTGGCTCTCTCTGTTTAACGACGCTCTATTTAACGACTTTCTCTATTTAACGACGGCTTTTCACGGTCTCAAATGGTCCACTGTAGTGTTAAAAGCATTCTATTTAAGGACGCTTTCTACTTAAGGACGATTTTTTGTGGTGCCTTGAAAGTCGTTAAACAGAGAGCCGACTGTAATTTCTGCTAGTAATCCTAACCTTTACTAGCTTTTCTGCTAGTATCCTAACCTTTACTTTGAATTACTAAATCTTACGTTTAAATATTCAATTCTTTGTTATTAAAATTTGCTGTTTTATTCAAAATGTTTAGGGTGAGTGGATAAATTAATTAAGTGAATGCTCCGTGAAGTTACCCTGCTAGTGGGCATATACAGCTGAATTTTAATATGAGAGGCAGTTTGCAAAACTCAGAACTATCATGATTATTTAACACAGTTGCATGCATATTAACAGAAAAGGCTAAAGGATCCTTTTTGCTCGACATTCGGCATTCAGGTAGTTAAAATGGAATGAAAATGCAGCAAAAAAAAAAAGGCTTCTTTATTTTTGGACAGATTTTTTTTAATTTTTGTAATTTTAGTTTTAGCGTTAGTGAAACATAAATAAGCACAATAAAAAACCATCAGGAATAGATGAAATATTATGCAGTAAAAAATGTTGAAAGCAAAGCAATAAAAATAAATAGTAATTTAAATCGAATATAAAGTATCCTAAGATTTCTCTAAAACAAGTTGCATTTAGTTTTAAAACCATGATTCCAAAAATCACACACTCGTCCGCGACAGGATTCGAACCTGCAATCTTCTGATTCGAAGTCAGACGCCTTATTATCCGTTAGGCCACGCGGACCCACCGACATGTAAGCAAGCACAGTACTAAAAGCAGATTTCTCTGGGAAAAAGCGGCGGTATTATTCTATATAAGAATCTTTACATGTGTGTTCGAAAACATATGAGGATAGGGGTGCCCACGCGGGGTTGGGGGGACTTTTTTTTTATTTTTATGAATTAAATAAAAATGGAATTTTTTTTTATTTAAATTATTTGTTTAATTCTGTTTATATTTTATTTCATTTATATTTAGTTTGTGTGTGTATGTGTATGTTATCGGTGGGTAGCACAGAACTTTTCGAATAAAATAATAACATTAATTAATAGGGCTCGACCGATGGCATTTTTTGGCTGATGGGCCGATGCCGATTGTTGGCCGATTGTTCAAAGACGGCCGATGGCCGATGGCCGATTGTTTTCCTCCAAATGGCCGATTGCCGATGGCCGATGGCCGATGCCGTTGGCCGATGGCAAAAAAAAAAAAAAAAAAAAATCAAACTGAAATAAATTGATAAGATTATCAGGGATTTAAAGGATCATTGATTCATTTCACTTTACTTCCTTTCTACGAATAAGGAATCGTAATCACAAAAAAAAATGTATTAATTTGAATTTTTGGCATCTTGAATTCAAATTATGTTTTTCGCAATCCCGAGCGTATGTGTGTATGAATGCGCGTGTGTGTTTATGTAGGCGCATGTGTGTGGGTGCGTGTGTGTGTATGTATGAGTGTTGTGTATGCAGTGCTGTGTGTGCACGCGCGAGTGAGTGTAGGCGTTCGTGTGTGTGTATGTATGCGTGTGTGCGTGTTGTGTATGCAGTGCTGTGTGTGCACGCGCAAGTGTGTGTAGGCGTTCGTGTGTGTATGTATGTAGGCATATGTGTTTGTGTCTGTGTGCAGGCATGAGTGTGTAGGTGTGTGAGTGTATGCGTGTGTGTGTAGGATATGGACGCAACCTGGAGACGGTTTTCGCTAGAGGAGCAGCATCGTGAGGAGCCGGTCGACGGTGATGCTGCAGAGGGTGCTGGCGGAAAAATAAAATGATAGCACATCAAAACAGTCAAATGACAGCAATAAGCAATCGTGATTGCTCAAAAAAAAAAAAAAAGATTTCTCGACCTAAATTTCTGTTTTACTATCACCCAACATAAACTTCACAAGCTTTTTCGGCACATCTGTACATGCATATGTACCTAAGAACATATAGATGACCAAAATATCCATTTTGAACGCCTCCTCAGTTAATTATGGTAAGTTCTCTTGTGATGTCTTCATGCGCGTAAACTTGCGTCACTCAAAAACGTTATGAAATAGTAAGTTGAAAACTCATACATACGTAGTATGATCTAAAAGTTCGAGGACAAGTTGTATAAAACCTTATCCTGAATAGTTCACATTACCGAAGCACATCTATCTACAAAATAGCCTTGGACGACTATGCACTTCTGCCAACGTTCGTATAGCTTTTAGAAGCACATTATTCGAAAGACATTATTCGCGATCTCCTGTAAGGCCTCTTGCGGTGCTGCTTTAACTTCATTGTGAGGAAACAGGCGACTTTCATGTTGAAGATGCACTGTTCGATTGGTCAATACTCTGATATGACAAACAAATAACATAACGTTTCGTCGGACTTAGCTCCGTGTGACTTTTACCTGTTCCCAGCAAAAAAACATTTGCATGGACGCCGCTTTCTTCCGTCAGGAGAAGATAAAGCTGCATCATAGAAGGTAGCGAAAAATGGCTTCCAGGAATGATTCCAAAAGTTATATGAACTCTGGCAGAAGTACATAGTCCCTCAAGGTGACTTTTGAAGGTGGATGTGCTTCGGTAATGTGAACTATTCTGGGTAAGGTTTTATAAAGCTTGTCCCCGTACTTTTG
Organism: Uloborus diversus; assembly: GCF_026930045.1. Lineage (NCBI taxonomy): Eukaryota > Metazoa > Arthropoda > Arachnida > Araneae > Uloboridae > Uloborus > Uloborus diversus. The sequence goes on from NC_072734.1 coordinate 106,046,163, forward strand.
GATCGTACTACGTACAATTTGTATAGGATGGAGTTATGTTTTACCTTTTTTGACTGTTGTATGATGAAAGAGAAAGAATAACAGTCAAAAAAAAAAAAAAGAAAAGAAAAGAAAAAGAAAGAAAGGGAAAAAAAGGAAGAAAAGCAAAGAGACTGTTTAATAAACAATTGATTTGTTTTTTTTTTTTTAATTGAACATATAACTAAGATTTCAGTAATATTGTAATGATGTATGGATTTAGGTACACTAAAAATAGTTAAAAAACTTTAAATTATGTTGTTTAATCATTCAAAAAAAAAAGAATAAAACTATGAAATCGTCAACAAATTACGCAATTAAAGTGGGGAGATTGCACGTAGACATTTTTCAGTCATCAAATTAAACAAAATAGATAACAGATAAATTACAAGATTAAATCATAATAGGAATGTTTTTGTACTTATTTAAAATTTATGAATAGAAAAGTTTGCATTCTTCATAAAAGCTATAACAGTGACATAAATTTTGCTGAAAAAAGAATTAGCCATAAAAAGAGCGAGGTTCTTAAAACGCAGTTATAATAAACAAACTCAATATTTACACCAAGTTAAGAACTGAATAAATATACTACTTGATCTGTTGTTTGCACACATAATATTGAACAATTTGATTGTTTAATTTTTTTATGAACCTTTACAAAAAAGTTCAAATTAAAGTTTTCAATTTAACAATAATTTTCTGAATTTTTTTTTTTTTTATTTTTGAATTGCATAGTAGAAAATCCTTGAAACTTTTCTATACAAAACGAAAATAATTTATTCATTGATTTTATATAAATACATAAAAATAGTTTCTTACAACAGAAAAAAATCGATCGCTATTAATGATGTAAAAAAGATGGCGCATTACGAAATATAGGTGAAACAAGTATGAGAAATACGCAAAATGACATTTCTTGACCAAAATAAATAATCGCTATATATTCAAGAAATGCTTGAAACGACGAGGGAGGGTTGGGGGGGGGGTCACCCTCTGATTTTGGAGTAACTCACACTTTGGTCCCAACTTCGGCCTCATTTTTTTAGTACAGAACCGCTAGCACCAACGTCTCGGAAGAGTTTCTGAATCTACTTCAGCACTTCCGAAGAAAAAATTCAAAAGTCCCTTTGATTTCCGAATTATGTCACCATTCAAAACGTCTTTAATCAATTTCTTACATTAATGCTCTAAATTCTTTCTAAACAATAGATAAAGTTTGAAAAACAAATCTCTAATTTTATGAATGGTGTTAGTTTTAAACAACTCAGTAGTACAACTAGAGTTTAATTTCCGAAATTGAGGGAATGGGAGGAGAGGCACGCAAATGTTCTCGGAAATTCAAAAAATAGTCGTAAAAAATAGAGTTCAAAACAATCATAAACATGGAGCAGAAAAAACCTTTTAAAACTTGCACCCGAGTTTGTTTTGACGTGCAGTGGCGGATTTAAAATACAGCAAATGTTGGAATTGCGCGAGAGGCCCCATAACCATAGGGGCATCGTATAGGAGTTACAAAAATGCTTATGATAAATGTTTTACAACTTCTGCGATAGAGAAATAGGGCCCTAAAATGTATTTCAACAGGCCCCAAACTTGTAACTCCGCCGAAGCGATACAGAAAGGACTGCATTAGTGTGATTCATATTACAAATATCAAAAAATTAAAAATTACCGTCGGTTCAACGGGAATCTAACAAAATGTCCCAAAAACCGGTTTCGCCATCTCATATTTGTTTCCATAGTCTCCAATTCGGCAATATATCACCAAATGATCGTCAGTCTGATGTAGTTAATAACCACAAAAAATGAGTAAACTGGCTTTTCAGAGCACCCGATCGAAAACAAAAAGGGAAGTGCACAACTGGAACTTACGCATACCCCACATGTGAAAATTTAACCTTCTACAGCTTACCATTTTTGAGTAATGACTTATGAGAGATATATACGTACATCCAGCTGCAAGAAACAACGCAATAATTAAATTGTTTGTACCTGAATACAAAATTAAAAATTCCTTCAGGGGTGACTAAAATAGAAATTCAAACTGAAATTTAAGTAAAAAATTTTATAAGAAAACAATAACTCCCTTTACTATGTATTAAAAAGTAAAACAGCATTTTTCAAAAACATCGGCCAATTCCATCGGCTTTTCGATGTATTTTATGGCCGATGGGCCGATGTTTCCTGCAAGTTAACATCGGCCGCCGATGCCGATGCCGATGGCTAAATTGTTGAACCATCGGCGCCGATGCATCGGCCAGGCCGATGCATCGGTCGAGTCCTATTAATTAATCATCTTTATCTTTACTAATAATAAAGCTGAAAGTCTCTCTGTCTGGATGTCGGGATCTCTGTGACGAGCATATCGCCCTTACCGCTCGACCAATTTTCATGAAATTTTGCACAAAGTTAGTTTGTAGCATGAGGGTGTGCAACTCGAAGCGATTTTCCGAAAATTCGATTTTATTCCTTTTCTATTCCAATTTTATGAACAAAATTATCATAAGATGGACAAGTAAATTACGAAATTATCATAACGTGGAACCGTAACATGAGCACAAGCCAACTGGCGAGATACGAAATTATCATAACGTGGAACAGTAACATGAGTACAAGCCAATTGGCGAGAAAATTCACCACGCATTATTTGTAAACCCTACAGACAGGGCCTGATTAACGAATAGGCCAACTAGGCCGGGGCCTATGGGCCACAATTTTACCCCCCCCCCCCCTTCCAATGACTAAATTGCTCTTTTTTTCTGTTATTTAAGAAAAGTAATAAAATTGTGATTTTCTCTTCTTCATTAATTTCCCTTTTCTTCTGCTTAGGAAATGAGGTGTGCCTTCACACCAACCGAAATTTAAAGAGTGGTTGAACACCGCCGCACCACTGAAGTCGTCCCTCCAGGCTCCCCGTGAATATCTTTGTTCGTGAGACTTCATTACAGAGGGCCCCCAAAAAAATGTTTAGCCTAGGACCCTACAATATTATAATCGGGTGCTGTATCAACCATTTCGCCGCTTGTGTATGACTCTATAGGAATAATATATTTTATACAAAATATGTATTAATATATTTTTGACAATGACATTTAAGAATGCAGAATTTTTATTTGTGGTCGTACTCTTTTATTATGAGGTTAAAACGCAGGTAAATAACTAAATATTAGTAAGAAAACGTGCAAAACTACATGCACAAGACTTATATAAAGTAAAAAGTATAATTAAACACAAAAAATACCTAATTTTATTTTTATATACATAATTTTCTATTTTGAATGCTTTAAAACAAGCAACGATAAAATAAAAAATTTTAAAAAACCCCGACTGAGTCACAACTGTAGAATCAAGAGGGAAAATTAAAAATCAAAAGCCTTATCTATATATATAAAAATGGAGTTTCGTAAATTTGTTCCCTAAAGATCTCAGAAACTACCCGGCAGATTTGTCTGAAACTTTCACCGTTTGTTCTTTTTGGTACTTGGGGGTTTGTAGACTAGTTCGGAAAATATCCGATTGATAGTTCCTTTTTTATTCTAATTTGTCCAAATTTTCGCATAAATGCTCCAATATGACGGTGAAAAAATACGTGCACATATTAAAATTATGTGTCCATCGAAAGCGCTTATTTTTCTGCTGTTAGAAAGTTCTAAGTTGTATGAAAAACGAGTTATGAGCTTTTTTGTTCCATGTTCGAAGGCTTTCCTCAACCCAATTCATTATTTAGTGTATCACCTCAACTCCCAGTTCATAGTTAGAATTGTTGAATGTTTTTATGTTTCGTCTGACTGAGGCAAAGTTAAATCTTAAAGTAACGTTTTTTCCCTCAAGATTGGCTAATAACAACTACATTTGGTTGATTATTTTCCATTTAAACGGAACTTTAGTGTAATTAATGGTTTTTTTTAATTATTTGTGCTGATTGGATTTTTTAATCAATGTCCAATCTGACAGCAGAAACCTCGCCAAAATTTATGCAGAAAGATTTCAGTAGCGGATGCATTTGGCAGTTTTTCAACTGTCACGGTTTTTGAAGTCCAAGACTACGTAATAATGTTTGTCAGCTTTCACCATGTAAACAATATATCGTCAATCAAAGAATCTTTAAAACTTTTTTTAATGTAAAATAGTCCAGCAACTAAATTAGGCAAACCCATAAACAGCACAAAAGCTTCCATTAATGTGACTTTGTGCACAAATTCAAACCATCGCCAAATTTTACTACTTATTTTGGAAACATTACGGATGAAAATGTTTAGCGCCATTTTATGGTGACCAAAAGCATTTTAGCATATGGCGACAATATCTCTTTAACAAAAATTAGTAACATACCGTTTTACAAAGTAAGGAGGGGGAGCATTATCCAAGGTATCCCAAAACGATTCCCGCAAATTCGGTATCATTTTAAATCGCACCAAGAACTCACAATAATTAAAATTTTCCGAAATAACTACAGCAAGTTTAAGGGGATCACGGGCGTGCGGCTACACATTTTTAAACAGTTCGTTCTTCAATAGATATACAGAAAACGTAAGACTCCATGTAAAAAAATAAGTATTAACCGATAAATCTTTTTAAACATGTGAAGTTTAATTTCATATTTGAGAAATTCTTCAAATTTGTGTACGCTTAACTTTCGTATTTTCGTTTCTAAATGAATAAATACTATTTTGCTCTTTTTACTTACTGCTACTTTAGTTTTATGAGTAAGCAAGAAGCTAGATTTTAAATCACGTCAAAAAAGAGTGTTTTAAGTTTTTTCACTTAAAACAGAAAACAAATGCAAGTAACGATTGTTTCTCATAATTATTGCTAACCCAGGCAACGCCGGGCATTTTTGCTAGTATTATTAAAAATCAATGTCAAGTATTTTATTTGCTATTAAATTGAAACTGGCAACAGATAAAAACGCTAAATCATTGCGTTTTATTGCCTTGTCCGCCAACAATGAATTCGGTTATCAATAGCGTGAATAAAGGCTTAGCCGCTGTTAAAATCTGCTTTAAAAAAACGTTATAATTCGAAATCTATGAAACATGGAAGTTCCAAACACATTCTATGAGACACGGGGGAAAAAATCTCTTTATTTTGATATTAAATTTTAAAATTTTGTTTTTCACTGCAAAATTGCTAAAAAAGACCTTTTGAAGGTTTTTAATTAATATCTTCGTTAATTAATGTCATCCAACGATGCAACCAAGCTAAGAACACTCTCGATCAACTCTCCTTTTGAACATTTTTTTTTTTTTTTTCAAAATCGGTCCATCCGTTCAGGCGCTAGAGTGCCTCAGACAGACACACAGATACACAGACACGTCAAACTTATAACCCCCTTCTTTTGTGTGTCCGGGGTTAATAAAAATAGGTTTCCACAAATTCAACAATTAGTGGCGAGGAAGTGTAAGACGCCAAAAACAGAAGCCAATTTGAACATCACACTTCTCCAAATGTTGACATCACATCACATTATACTCAAGGGTTCTTCTTGCCTACCACTATTTGTGGTTCACTGTTTGGATGGATCCCTGAAGATAGCTCTGTTTCTTTGATCCAGACCAGAAGTTAAGCAATCCCTGGTCCAGCACCCTCAGTCCAAATGTTAACAGCATGACAGTCTGCTTCTACCTTCTATAGAAGGGGCAGTGACGGATACAAGGGGAGGATCATGGGGGTCACGACCCCTACCCTCTAAATCGTTGACAGCATCCGTCCACATTATGTTCAGATACTGTACGAATAAAATGTAAACGATTTTAGTTGTCTTTTCAATTCATTAATTATTTTTGAAAGTAAATTTTTGAAATTTCTTCTTTTATTGCTTATGAAATTAATTTGCAACTTTTATGCTTATTAGGAACCCCACTCCTGACCAATTTCGTGCTTTTTATTGACACCCAAGCATTGTATGAACTTTTTCGCGCCTAATACCGTAGGTTTGTTCCAGGTGGAGGGGGTCACTCTTTTGCATGACCCCCCTAAAATGGTAATCTGTATCCGCCCCTAAGAAGGGGGACGCTCTCTAGTGTTTATAAATGTATTTACTTTGTGGGCGTAACAAACCAGAAAATTTTAGTTGTGCGAGATTTTGGTCAACAATGCTTGCATCTGTGCCTATTAATCCATTCGGAATGGCAATATGACATAAAAACTAAGGGTTCTGAAGGGTTACCCGTCCCCCTCCCCTCGCTGTGCCTCTGCTCTAACCAGACAAATGATGAGAGCAAAAGTGACTTTAGCACTTGCAAATCCAACTTTTTAGAATCTGCCGATCCCTATCAGTTTCGGGGAAAATCTTCACGCATTTTTTTCCCTTCCAAATGAGGCAATTGGGGGAGGAGGGTTATAGAGGTTACTTGCAGCGCTTTTTAGGCAGCTAATGAAGCCGCCGACACGGTCTGTCACCCACAGCGTCTGCATCCGCAGCTGCGCCGACCCCAATAAGCGTTCTCCATCCTCTCTCCATCCCCAAGTCTCGCATTCAGAACCCACACTGGGTTCTTCTTCGATGACGGTTATTAATAGGGGTCGACATTCCGAAATGAGTTTAGTGAAAGCTGCGCGTTGTTCTCTAACCCGTCGTCCTGGAATTCCTTCTCATATTTGGAATGTCTTACCGACAATGGGAGCTTTGGTTTCTTTGCGACTGTACTTAGACATGATGGATAAGTGTTTTAATTTTTGTAAATAAGAGTTTTTAGTTTCTTTAAAAAACATTCCTAGTCTACTACCGGATTTATAACTCACAAAATGCTCTAGCAATCTTCTTCTTTTAGCAATAAGTTACCTAATTTCTGCCTCAGCCCCTAAACCAGGGCTGAGGCAGAACTACCTGCAAAATACCAACAGCCCGGTTGCATCACCCAAAGACTGTAGTTTCGTCCATGTTTGGACTCATCAATCTGGAAAAGGGAATAACTGACACGGAAGCAGATGTCATTAGCTTTAATGACGATATCTGCCTACAGCTTGGTTATCCCTATTCCAGAATGATGAGTCCAAACATGGAGTAATTGGTCTGTCGGTATACTACATGTAATCTTCTTATCTCCTACCTGCAGTAAGTTACTGCTAAAAGTACCCAACCTTTGCCTTCAATTCACGAGTCAAAACCGCACCATGCTGCGGACACTCGCTGGTGAGATAAATTCGCTTTATCTACCAGTTTGCTGGCACTCTCAGCTTCAGTGAGATGATATCTGCTTTCGGCTCGGTTATTCACTATTCCTGATTGAGGGGTTCTAATAAAAACGAAACTGCAGTCTTAGCATGTGATAACCGGGCTGTCTGGTATGTTACACGCCTTGCCCCCTGGCTTAGGGACGGTAACTTATTGCTAAATGGCAATAAATACTTTGACTAATCTCGTCCGGATACCACCAAGACATTTGCAAAAGTTCGGCTTGTTGTAGAATGAGCATGGCTGCTCAAGAGTACTGGACTCAGAAGACAGAAAAATTTCGCCAGTGTCTGTGAAGAGCATAATTTCCAGAAAAATTAAACAAAACTGAACCGAATTTATGAAGTTTACCTTACAGGAAAGTCTCCCGCGTAACTATATTTACTGCAAGATTCATGACAGCATATCTCACACACAAACAGAATAAATTGAATTTATATCCATCCGCCAGTAGCCTCCCTTAATCACAAGACTCAATAACTCCATCTCGCCCACCTTATTTAAAGCGACAAGCCCGCATCGTAAACCCTCAGCACAAACACGGCAAAAATGGCCCTCGTGGTTCCTGTAATCACTACCATGTGTCGCCCGTGTGTCAAATAACGCATTAGCTTCTAGTATGTTTGTTTTCTGTCGGAGCGTGGCAACCCTACCGCTGGAATGGAGACGTGTTTCTTTATTTTGAGTCGCATTTATCTTAAACCCGCGGAGTGTTGTCAAGCGCAAGATAGAACGGTCTTTTATTTTTGATCTTCTTTTTGTACTTGTTAGCGGGATTTTTTCAGAAGTTGCCGCTGCGTTTTCGTTTGTCGACTGACATGCTCGGAACCCCTTGTAGATGGACGAGCTAACCATTTATTTTCAGAATGTCGCTCTATATTTTGTCCCAGGCTTCTTTATAGCTCTGGGAATTTCTCACACAGCTTTGCTTCGTTTTACTTATTTGTTTATTTTTTTTCTCGAGCGATATTGATTCTTCATTCATTCGTAACTGTCTTCTGCTTCGCACATGCTAGGGCGCATCTGCATCACAGAACAGCATGGTTTTTGCTGCGCTTATTAAGTATTGTGCTACTATTTAACATGAAAGTAGAAAGAGGGAGTGATTCCAAAACGAATGTTGCCACAATCACAAGATATACTTGATGAAATATATTAAATGAAATTATTGCTGGCACCGTAATGCCTGATGACTTTTTCCATGTTAATGAATAAGGCTATCAACCTGACTACTCTGATCTTCATGAAAATTTCCCATATCTTACTCTTAGACATCTTAAATTGATATATAATTTTTTAAAAATCAATCAGTCATAATTAATGAGTAATTAATTTTTGAAATTCGTTAAATATTACTTTTTTACTTGCCCACAGAGTTTTTAAATGTTGTAATTCAAGTTCTATGGGAATTACAGACCTGTATAATAGCTCATTTTAAAGAAAAGTATCTCCACTTTAATTTGTTTGTAACGCATAATTTTCGAGAAAAATTTTTTTGCACAAAAGAAGTTTGAAATATATATATATGCTTTTAAGTGTTCTTTAATGAATGCATCCAAAAATGTTCAGAGTGGGACCATGGAAGAATCAGTTATAGCTAGACTTGCCAGATTTTTGAAATGTTAAACCTGGGCACCGGAATGCTCCCCCCCCCCCCCCTCCCCAGCGTTGTGAGTACTATTTCATTCTCAGTGCTATGAGTAAATTGTTTATGAACTTAAAACAAGGGTAACTAGTATGTTGTGACCATCACGAAACTTTCTTCTATATTTTTCCTTTTTCTGACCCCTCCCCATGCTTGACGAGGAAGCAATATTCCTAACAAAAACAAAATTACACATGCAAAAACTTGACGACCATCCCAATGTCTGAATTATTGTAAAAACAAAACAAAGAGCGAAAATTGAAAGTTACTTTAAAAGCCTTACTTGAATTAATTACAAATATTTTATTTATTAACAAACATAAGATGGCAACAGTTAAAAATTTTAAATCATTGAGATAATATTTCCGATCATTTCCATACAATTAAAATCACGAGAAATACGCAGACGACAATCTATTGCGATTTATCTTTCTTATTGTTGCATTAATAAAACTATTTTTATTCGCAAAAAAAAAAAAAAAAAATCAACACCTCTTGGAGCGATTGGAGTCAAAATTGAACCAAAGCCTGTTTACGTATGGATTCACATATATTCCAAATTTCAACCAAAACGTAGCATTACTTCTTGAGATAGGGCACTCACAATGGAAAAAAAGAACGGGCGATTGCGCTACCCCCTTTTTAGCTGTTGACACCAAAATAAAATCAGCTCTTATACTCACTAAGGGCTTCTTGTCAAAAAAATTTTGTTTGATTCCGTTCGGTATTTCTTGAGATACAGCAGTCACAATTGACGACAAAAAACGTTCTATAACTCAACCCCCGTTTGAGCTATTGACACCAAAATTGAATCAACACCTGCTCCTGTTAGGGGCAACATATGGACCAAATTTTGTTTGATTCCGCCAGTTACTTCCTGAGGAATAGCAAGCACGCGTAACTCAAAAAACGTCCCATTGCTCCACCCCCCTTGGAGGAATTCGCGCCAAAAACCAATGGGCACAAGTTCACATAGGGGCACATATGTGTACCAAATTTCGTTCAATTTCATGCGGTAGTTTTTGCTGTAGAGCGGCCAGAAAAAACTGGTCACACACAGACGTGACACACATACACACACATACACACACACATACACACACACACACACACACACATACACACAGACAGACAGACATATTCCAAAAATAGTCGAAATGGACTCAGCACACCTCAAAACGTTCGAATCCGTCAAAATTCGAAATTCGAAAATTTGCACGAATCCAATACTTTCTTCTATACACTGTAAAAAATCTCGGAAAACTCTCTGAATATATAAAAAAGTTTTCCGTAATACACAGATTCGTACGCCCTCCGCAGTTTTCTGCTATAATCAGAAACGTTTCCGGTTTAGCAAGAAAGTAAGAGTCGACGCATGCGCAGATTACACGGCAATTTTATAGTCCAGCAGAAAATCTAAACTGAAACTTTCGAAAGCACGCAATGAAAACAAGTGCTGACTCATGTATGCGAAGTAACACTCATCAAGGGAATTAGTAGAAGTTTTGTTCCTCGCATGAATTCACTGAAGATAATTTTAAAGTCTTATATTTTCTTGCTTATGTATCGTCATGAGATTGAATTTGAAGCTATGTCACTTATTTTTAAGTACGAAGTGCAAATTCTCGACGCATGCTCGCGGAAGGAATACAAACTGAAATTAAAAACCAAATAACTGCCTAGAGGACGCCATGTAAATTCATTGCGTCGCATAACTTGTGTAGGTAATTTACTTTTTTCTTGGATACTTTTCTTCTTTCTACCAAATGGGTAATTTTTGTTGGCAGAATTTTATTCTGTCATAAAAATCACCTTTTTGGTGACCAAAGCCTGCAAAAGACCACCACCGACGAATAGGTAAGTCGCTTTGCAACTCTATTACTTTAAAGAGATTTAGTTCATATGTTCATATAAAAAAATTTAAATAAGTGTTATTGTGTACTTTGTTTTTATGTGTCAATCTCAGTTTATATTTGGCTGAACATTTATGTATCAAGCATTATGAATTAAATGTTATAATATGCAAATTGTCAGGTTTGATAGTTCGTCTTTAAGGTTGCATGTTTTCATTCTCTTGTAAACAGTGTAGCTAGATTGTATGAAGTAAAAAAAAAAAAAAACTATCTCTTGTAATTAGGAACATAGTGCTTCAGTATTATCTAAATGACGATATCTCTTTAAATATTTGCATTAGCGAAACGCTTTAAATTAGTTAAATGTGTATTAATTTATTTAACAAATAAATACATGTATGTATTTAAAAGTGTCTTCATTTTTTTCGTTTTACGAGCCTCAATTTTACCAAAAGCAAAAAAAAAAAAAAAAAAAAAAAAAGACTTAATAAAATAATTTTGTATTTTTACACCATATTAAAGTATTTGACTTATAATTCATATGATACTTTAATTTATAATGTATATGATACTTTGATTTATAATGTATATGATGTTGCTTTTTCGAGGGGGGGGGGGTGCTTCATAGCATTTTATGGGTGCACCATCACTCTTATGGGGGGTGGGGGGGGGGTATTCTCGTATATATGAAATGGAATAATCATGTAATAGAGTTCAATGTTTTAATAAATAAAATATATAATGCATTTTGCGCACACTGTAAAAATAAAATCAGTAACCTATTTTGAATAAGTATTTATATTTGTGATGAGCTGGAAAGGGCAAGAACAGAAGAATCAACCCGAATGGTTCCAGCAGGGGGACTTGGTGTCATATTTAAATTCATCAATTTCTCTGTTGGTACTTTTCGGTACACTTTGTTCGTCAGAGAAATTGATTTGAGGTGAACAAATTCCGGAACGCGAAGGGTAGGTAAGTCCTGTCAAATTTTATCCGAAGATAAAAGCTATCAAGTTTGATACAAGATATGTTTTTAAGTTCTGCATTAAAAATACAATATGTTGATAGTTTTGTCTTGAAAATATTGAGAGAAAAACTGAAGTTTAAGATTAATTAACAAACAATCCCCACTTTTCAGAAGGTACCCCCACTCCAATTCCCCGACGATTTTGTGATTAGGAGTGAAACTAGTAGATTATTTCATAATTTTTCAAAAATTTATAACTGTGCATATGTTATGCTGTTAACCATGCTATTTGTCATTAGAAATTCCAAAAAAAAAAAAAAAAAATCCACGAATGATTCTAAAATTGCTTGTATTATTGCTCTTAGATATGAAAGAATTGAAACTGATATGGTATGCAATACTATAATAAAGAATTATATTTTAGAAAAAATCACGGAAAAAGGATTCCGAAATTCTCGGAAACGTTTTTGAAAATTGTTTGAAGAATTCCGAAATACTCGGAAACGTTTTCGAAACTTTCATGAACCACAGCTGCACAGAATACTCAGAAACATTTCTGGAAATTACGGAAAGAGGATTCCGAAATACTCAGAAACGTTTCTGAAAATTACGGAAAGAGGATTCCGAAATACTCAGACACGTTTCTGGACATTACAGAAAGAGGATTCCGAAATACTCAGACACGTTTCCGGACATTACAGAAAGAGAATTCCGAAATACTCAGAAACGTTTTCGAAAATTTCATGAACCGCAGCTGCACGATATACTCAGAAACGTTTCCGAATTTTTTTTACAGTGTATATTAGATATAGAAGAAAGTAATAAAAAATCACACAAGCTGATAAATTTAAAATTTTTACTTTTTGCATATTAATATTTGCAAGTTATTTTACTAAGAAGAGACGCTTTGAATGACTGAGGAATAAAAAAGTGAACATTTGCTTTTCATTGGGACTCTTTAGATCATCTCTTTGACACTCGTTCTCCAGCAATGTTGACAATGTTGTTTCCGCAGCTTTAGCTTCGAATGTTTTCCAATGCAAAAATTTTATTGTTAACCAATCAAGAAATCATTTGTTTTCCTAAATATTTTTGAGCAATCACGATTGCTTATTGTTCTCACTTGACAGTCCTTGATGTTCCGGTTCCTTTTTCAGCTCGGACCAGGCCTGCAGCACCACCGTCCACTCCCGGCGGCGCGGCTGGTCCTGAGCACTGTCCCCCGGAAACCACTTTTGCTGGGCGGTGGCGTCCATGTCCTACACACGCATGCTCATACACAGTTGCCTACGCGCGCACGCCTTTACACACATACACAGACACACGCCTACGTGCACATACGTAAGCCTACACACACACGCACACAACTATACACACGTAACCACCCAGGAGGAGGGACATGCTTGGAGGGGGGAGCCATTTCTAGAAACAATAACTCTAACCAGTAGAGTCTTGTCGCAACTCGTGATTGCGAAAAACATAATTTGAATTCAAAGTTTCGGAACTCAAATTAGAGGTTTTTGTTTTTTTTTTTTTATTTTTTTTAATAAGAAATCTCAATAATTCTTCGCCAATTTTCTGAACTAAGTAAACTTTACGCTCATCCTTCCTATCCCCAATGTTTCAAAATCGTGCTGACACCTTCCAATCGAAGAAGCTCCGATGCCTTTCCAGAACACGACAGCCGATTTATACCTATACCTCTACATACGAAATCAACCCACGTCCTCGCTGTATTATCAAAGCTCGATATCAGCCGAGCACTTGCGTTATTAACACGATGTTTGCTGCACTTCCACCTCACCCGTCGATGTAATTTATTTCTTGCACAGCACATATATCTGATTTCACCCAACTGAAATTAATGTTAACGAGTTTTTCAGGTATGGATGGTAAACAAAATGGGAGAGATTGCTTTTTTTTTTCTTTAATTATAATTTGTACTTTTTTTTCCTCGCGAGGAATTTATTAGTTCTATCCGTGTTAAATAGTACCTTCTTCGCAGGTGTAATTGTATCAACATCAATCAAAGGAGTGTACTGACCTTTAGTTTGTTATTGATTGATTGATTCATTCATTGTGATGGAGGATTTAATATAGAATGCTAGCTCAAATTTTAATATAGAATGATTTGACCTGTTTTGATGAAATCGTATAAAAACTTTTGATTACATATATAACGTAAGTAGTGAGGTGAGATGCATTTAATATTCCAACATTATATTTCTTGTACTCTCCACAAAACTAAAAAAATAAAGTGGGAAAAACTAATATGATTTTTGGATTACTTATTTTAAAAATACAACTGAAACAGTACATACCGGAAAAGTCATATACTTCATACAAAGCCAGATAAGTAAACAAACATTATAAACAGTTTGAATGCAGAAATCCAATTCTTCTGTTGGGATGTAACACACCTCATCTCACCCCCGTTAAGGCTTCATTAATTCTGTCTTCGCAATGTAATTTGCAGGAGTAATTGTTTCAGTATCAATCAAGGCAGTGTACTGTATTCACTGCACTGATTGTAATCGAGTACAGCACTGAATATATATATTGTTACAAATTTTGTAAATAGTAATTATTGTAGGAACGTAACCTGTAAATAGTTTCCCGTAATGAATATACATCCCCTTCTTCATATGGCTAAAGTATACGACCCCTATTTCCTTTTTGTTCATTGATAAAGTTTGATAACGGTCTACTACTTTACAGAAGCGTGTGGAATATTTGAGAAATTTCTTTTCGGTGTATTTAAGCCGTTAGCGATGGATAAACAGTTAGTTTCGATTGATATTTCGAGCTGAGAGCATTTTGCTCTGTTTATAGCGAGGCATTTCGCTGTGTTGTTTTCGTATTTGGAAGTAAATACGTGTGTAAACGTTGAGTTTACGGTGTTGTGTGATAATTGCTTAATTGCTGATGAATAATTTAGCAGTTGTTGAAGATCTTTCCTGTACATAGTGTAAATAAATTTCCTGTGTTTTTATCAAGAACTGTGTTTTCATTTCAAGAAAGTGGAAGTCGCACCGAATCCGTTACAATTTGGCGCCCAACGTGGGGCTTCTTCTGGACTTTCTTGGAGTAAGTGTGACTTTGGACATTTTTTTTCATAAAGACTTTTTGAATTTGGACTTTATTTTTATGGTGATTACTCGCGCGATGGATGAACAATTAAAACAACTTCTTGACGCAATCAACTCTGTAAAAAATGATATGGCGACTAACCAAGAGCAATTAAAAAATGAATTGGCGACTAACCAGGAACAGTTAAATAGTGATTTAACTGCTAAAATTACTACAAGTCAAAATGAAATAAAAAGTGACCTAACGTCGATGAAAACCATGATGGAGAATCAACTAACCGCCATGGGAGATAAAGTTGATGCTCTGGAAGAAAATTTTGATACTGTGGAAGAGCGTATCGCCAGTGTGGAAAATAAGTTGGAAGAAGAAGACAAGAAATTTACTTCATTTAAGGAAGAAATAATTAAAGACATGGAACGGAGATTGGCGACCGCGGAAAGCAGTTCTGTACAGTTTGGCGCTCCCACATCTGTTGCTCGACCGTCCATTAAACTGGCCACATTTGATGGGAAAAGTTCGTGGCAGGTATACAAGACCCAATTCATGATAGTGGCGGAAGCGAACGGATGGGACTCTGCTACCAAGGCCTGCCATCTTGCAGCATCCCTGAGAGGTGACGCAGCTGACATTCTTCAGACCCTTCCGGACAGCCAGCGCCTGGATTTCGCCGCCCTCACATCTGCGTTGGAGCTTCGCTTCGGTGAGAAGTGCCAGAAAGATTTCAGCCGACCCCAGTTGAAGTCCCGTTTCCAGAAAACTGGGGAAACCCTGCAAGAGCTTGCGGCGGACATCGAGAGACTGTCTCATCTTGCTTTTTACGACTGCCCTGCGGATGTTCGAGACAACCTGGCACTCAACTACTACATCGGCGGGGTTCGAGATCCGGAAATCCAGAAAGCTCTACGGATGGCGGATGTCAAAGACCTGAATTCTGCCGTTGTGTATGCGATGAGATACGAGGCCGCCCAAGAAGCAACCCGTGCGGATCGCAATCTAATCCGGACTCAGGAAGCTGATGAGTCTGATTCCAGGTCGTCCCACCTCGCTGAACTTGAGAGACAACTCGGTGACTTGACAAGACATTTGAGCAGCATAACAGCCCAAAAGAAACAAGAGCAGAAGTGCTGGAAATGCGGTAGTGAAGGACACCTGCGAAGGAGTTGTCCGGCTCGCCAAGCTACGCGAGGGAAGGAAATCACCACCACTAAAGCTCTGCAGATTTCCTCTTCTAGTAGTGGCAGTGATGGACTTTTCATTTACGCACATGTAAATGGGAACCCCTGCAGACTGATTGTTGACACTGGAGCCAATGTGACAATCATTAGGACAGATGTGGCTCGTGAATTTGGATTGAAACTGCTGTGGATATCGCCACGCGTAAGTCTCCAGACTGTGACAGGTGACAAAATTGAGATTGACGGTAAAGTGGACTTGGAAATAGTGTTTGGGAATGCCACCTACCATCATACGGCATTCGTCGCTAATATCACGGACCCCTTCATTCTCGGATTGGACTTTTTGAAGAAATATGACTTCACTCTCGACTTCAAGACTAATGAGCTGCACTCGATGAGAGAAGACATAGCCGTTTTCCCTGCAGAGAGTGATGTAAAATCCGCTCATCAAATAATAGCTCAAACAGATTTATCGATTCCCTCAAGGTCAGAATCATTAATACCTGGCTCCCTTGAAGAAAGCAATAGTTTTCGATTTGGACTCATTGAATACCCTAACCTAAGCAATAGCCTAAAAGGAGTACTGGTAGCATCTACGCTTGTGGACCTTTCTAAGGATGTAATTCCTGTGAGAGTCGCCAACGTGAGTGAAAGGCCAAGGAATATCCGAAAAGGTGAAGTGTTGGCAACTTGTACTCCAGTAAACTGCATCATTAGAAGAATCAATTCCCCTGAGACTGTGTCTTCTGAGTCCGTGACGTCGAAGTTAATTGGGAGTGCGCCATTATCGAAAGATCAAAGAACTGCTGCGGAACAATTGGTGGACGACTTCAAGCATCTGTTTTCATCTACATCGGAGGATGTTGGCCGTACGAATTTAACGCAGCATAGGATTTACACTGGAGAACACCTCCCTATTAAACAGCATCCAAGACGACTACCGTTCGCCAAGAAGGAAGAGGTTGAGACCCTCCTGAAAGAGATGAAGGAGAATGATGTAATCGAACCCTCATCCAGTCCCTGGGCTTCTCCCATCGTCTTAGTCCGAAAGAAAGATGGCTCCACCAGATTTTGTGTCGATTACCGACGGCTGAATGAAATCACCAAGAAAGACAGTTACCCTCTTCCACGGATAGACGACACCTTGGACACTCTTTCCGGACACAAGTGGTTTTCGACCCTGGACTTGAAGAGCGGCTACTGGCAGGTTGAGATACACCCTGATGACCGAGAAAAGACAGCATTTACAACTGGACAAGGCTTATGGCAGTTTAAAGTGATGCCCTTCGGCCTCTGCAATGCACCAGCTACGTTCGAGCGTCTTATGGAGACAGTGTTAAGAGGACTTTCTTACGAATCCTGTCTGGTCTACTTAGACGATATCATCATCGTGGGACTCAGCTTCGAAGAACATCTGGCAAATATTAGGAAGGTGCTGCAAAAGCTTAAGGAAGTCAATCTGAAGTTAAGCCCGTCCAAATGTAATTTGTTCCGCCGGGAAGTGAACTACCTTGGTCACATCATCTCTTCTGAAGGTGTACAAACCGATCCAGAAAAGGTGTCTGCTGTCAAGAGTTGGAGTCGTCCCGAAAACATCCATCAGCTGCGAAGTTTCCTGGGGCTCTGCACCTACTACAGGAAGTTTGTAAAGGGTTTTTCCAACATTTCACGACCTTTGCATAAGCTGACGGAGAGCAAGCAAAAGTTCGAATGGTCCAAAGAATGCGAAGATGCATTTCTACGACTGAAGGAGGCTTTAACATCAACGCCTATCCTCGCCTATCCTCAGCCTGAAAAATCCTTCATCCTGGACACTGATGCGAGCAACGAGGGCATCGGAGCTGTTTTATCCCAAGAAATTTACGGAAATGAACATGTCATCGCTTACTGGAGCAAATGCTTATCAAAGTCGGAGCGAAATTACTGCGTC
Source organism: Uloborus diversus (assembly GCF_026930045.1). Lineage (NCBI taxonomy): Eukaryota > Metazoa > Arthropoda > Arachnida > Araneae > Uloboridae > Uloborus > Uloborus diversus. The sequence goes on from NC_072734.1 coordinate 106,064,018, forward strand.
ACCAGAAAGGAGTTACTGGCCATAGTGAAAGCTGTAGAACACTTCCATCATTACCTCTACGGCCGAAAATTTCTGCTTCGGACAGATCATGCCTCATTAACTTGGCTTTCGAACTTCAAAAATCCGGAAGGCCAGATAGCCAGATGGATACAGCGGCTCCAGGAATATGACATGGAGATCAAGCATCGAAAAGGGTTATCTCACGGTAATGCTGACGCTTTATCAAGGAGACCTTGTCCTGAGAACTGCCACTATTGTTCCCGAATCGAGAAACAGTATGGAACGACTAGCCCTACCGCCTATCAGGTGACAGTGACTCCAACATCATCAGAACCTGATCCATGGAGTGATGACCAAGTTCGAAAAGATCAACTTGAAGACCCCGACATAAAACCAATTTTGGAGTTCATGGAAAGTGACAGTCGACGCCCTAGCTGGCAGGACGTTTCCACCTTCACTCCTGCAACAAAAAGATACTGGGCTTTATGGAACTCACTCCATTTACGGAACGGCGTACTGTACCGAAAATGGGAATCTGACGACGGCAAGACATCTAGGTGGCAGTTACTACTTCCCCGATCAAGGATTTCAGATGTTCTTAAAGAAATACATAGTAGTGCGACTGGAGGACATTTTGGTGTCTTGAAAACCCTCAATAAAGTTCGGGAGCGCTTCTTCTGGAGCAAGGCGAAGGATGACGTGGAGAAGTGGTGCCATTCTTGTGACGCCTGTTCTGCTCGTAAAGGACCGAAGAAAAGAAGCAGAGGGAAGCTACATCTGTACAACGTTGGAGCTCCTTTCGAACGAATTGGGATCGACATCCTGGGTCCTCTACCAAGAACTGCTGATGGGAACAAATACATTCTTGTTTCCATCGACTATTTCACCAAATGGCCGGAAGCATATCCCATTCCAGATCAAGAAGCTACCACCGTAGCAGAGACCCTAGTCCAACATTGGATCTCGAGATACGGAACACCTTTGCAGATTCATTCCGATCAAGGGAGGAATTTCACCTCTGCTGTGTTTAAGGGCCTATGTCAAATTTTCGGAATTGAGAAAACTAGGACAACACCACTACACCCACAATCGGACGGCATGGTGGAGAGATTTAACCGCACAATCCTAAATAATCTCTCGCTTATGGTCTCCAGAAATCAACAGGATTGGGACAAGAAGCTACCTTTGTTCCTGCTGGCCTACCGCAGTGCTGTCCACGAGACTACCGGATATGCCCCATCTCAGATGCTCTTCGGACGAGAGCTTCGGCTACCTTGTGATCTCGTCTTCGGTCGTCCTCCGGATGCGCCTGCATCGCCTGAGGAGTACATCCAAGATCTCCAGGCCCAGTTGGAAGACGTTCATAACTTCGCACGAGAGCGAATCAACATCGCGGCGGAGAAGATGAAGACCAGATACGACACAAGGTCTACTGGACATGAATTCAACGAAGGCGACAAGGTTTGGTTATGGAATCCCATCCGACGGAAAGGTCTGTCACCCAAATTGCAGTCGCATTGGGATGGACCCTACAAAGTCCTTAACCGACTAAATGACGTCGTAGTGAGGATCCAAAAATCACCTAATGCAAAACCTAGGGTTGTACATTATGATCGGTTAGCCCCATACTATGGCCATAGTTCGTGAGTATTACGTAAACAACCATGGTTGATAACATAAAAGTTGTAGATAATTTTTGCTTTTAATGTTTAGTAATATTTCTTGTTATTATTGTGTTTTCTGTATCTGTTAGTTATTAATTAATGTGTATATTTGTAAACTTGTGATAGAAGTTTGGCACCCTTTCTGGGGATTGTACTGCCCGGGACGTGCAGTCCTTAGGAAGGGGGCAATGTTACAAATTTTGTAAATAGTAATTATTGTAGGAACGTAACCTGTAAATAGTTTCCCGTAATGAATATACATCCCCTTTTTCATATGGCTAAAGTATACGACCCCTATTTCCTTTTTGTTCATTGATAAAGTTTGATAACGGTCTACTACTTTACAGAAGCGTGTGGAATATTTGAGAAATTTCTTTTCGGTGTATTTAAGCCGTTAGCGATGGATAAACAGTTAGTTTCGATTGATATTTCGAGCTGAGAGCATTTTGCTCTGTTTATAGCGAGGCATTTCGCTGTGTTGTTTTCGTATTTGGAAGTAAATACGTGTGTAAACGTTGAGTTTACGGTGTTGTGTGATAATTGCTTAATTGCTGATGAATAATTTAGCAGTTGTTGAAGATCTTTCCTGTACATAGTGTAAATAAATTTCCTGTGTTTTTATCAAGAACTGTGTTTTCATTTCAAGAAAGTGGAAGTCGCACCGAATCCGTTACAATATTTTAGCTATATGGTAGCGTTCGCAGGCCCGTATCTATAAATTTTGGGCCCGATTGTTACAAAATCTCTAAGGTCCCTCTCTAGAGGCTAGCAGTGTATATTTGGAACGTTAATAAATCTTAGTACTCGTTTTTTATTTCTTAATTTTTTGGGCCGTTGGGCCCCCTTGAGAACGTTTTCCCCCTCCCCCCCTTGCACTGCGGAGTCTGCGGGTACGCAAATCCGGGCCTGGTTCTATGGTCGTCTAAGCCTATTTTCAGATGCAAATTGGATGAATTCCGTCAAATATGTAAACATAGTTAAATAATAGTAAAATAGTTAAATAATTTGAAGAGAAATAATGCATTGAGAAATTGACTTGTTTCTGAGAATACTATACTTCTTTTAGCCAGTTATTACAAAATCCAATTTCAAACTTATTTTAAACTTCATTAATTTCGAAAAAAACGTTTCCTTTTTCCAGTTACTCCCAACTGTAAGTCAGGAACAAATTGAAATTCTGAAACTTTGTTCATAAGAAATATAAAGGGGGGTGGGAATAAAAGAAAAGAGTCGGTATAGAATTTATTGTTCTATGTATCAATTTAAAACTATAAATTTCAACATTAACTTCTAAAAAGTTTTCTGAAGTTTTTTTTTTTTTTTCTCTCATCTTGTCTATCAACTAATCTGAGAGCCGAAATTGGACGGAAAGTAAATCGGATAGACATACCAACGCTGAGAACAACTCAATAGAAACAATGCTCCAACTATTTCTTTCAGGAAAATTCTTCACAGAAAAGGGGACGACCCAGTCAAACAATCAAAACATGAAAACCGGCGGGAACTGAAAATTAAATAACTGCCAAATAAGACTTATCTATGCTGGTCAGAACTTGTTGGAATTCGAAGACTTTTTTCAACCAAAAGGAATAATGGAAGGGAAAAAAAAGAATTCGGAGAAATTTCATCTAGGAGGAGTATTAAGGGGTGTGGACCAAGCAAGAGGAGGGTCGTATCCAACCAATTTTGAGGATTGTCCAAAGACCTGCTGGTTGGTTCTTTCAGTATTTTTATTCTGTTCTCTATCTTTTCGATTTAAGGTGGACAGTGGTATGGGGAGTCAAAAATAGCAAGCGCAGTTCTCTTTTAAAAGTTTTGAGTTCTGCAATGGGGATCTTTGTGTGACAGAGGCTCTCATCTGCTGGTGCTTGCATCCCTCCGGATGGTAGACTATCCCATTGTCATCGAAGACTAGTGGTTTGAAAACAAAGTAATCATTATGACTTTTACAATATTCTGATGTTTTAACACCATAAATCTCTTTATTGTCTTCATTAGAATTGGGACAACAGTACTAATCTATTCCCACTTGAATAAGAACAATAACAAAAATGTACTACAGTAAAATCTGTAAAGTTGCCCACCCTTGTAAGTTGACCACTATCTTCAGACTCAGAATTAGATCTATATCATATAATTCAACTTCTATAAATTGACCACCTGTTTCAGTTGACCACTAAAGTAGTGTACCGCAAGTGGTCAACTTGCACAGGTTTCCCTGTATTACAATACAGAAATCTTCCCTAAAAATGTGTTTTGGAATAAGGAAATCATTCCTTAAAATTCCCATTAAAATAAGGATCCTTCCATTCTAGGGAAGGGAGATTCCATTCTATCGAAAAAAAATCCATTCGAGAACAAGTTTTTCAACTGACTCCAAGCGAAACTGTAGCCATAATGCTGCACTTTTCTGGCAGAGTGTAGCATGCATATGTATATGTTTGCTACTTTTACTACGAAATAAGTTGTATACACCAGCCATTAGCTCATTCTAAAATCGAAAACATAATTCTTAAGTTACTGTCAGAAGCTGTTATTAGACGCCAGTATAAAGTTCTTAAATAATCTGGTCCTATAATGCACTATTTTATACAATAAAATTGACGAAATAATCTTGTGAGGCTCTGAATGACAACGAGGAGTTCTTTAAACGTTTTAGGGTCTTATTTTTCTCGTTCAAAGTTGCACTACTTTTATTGGAACTTGGAACAATACTTATTTTATAATACATTACATTTCTCACAGATTCAGAGTGACCCTAAGTTGCAGCCGGACATCTTTGAACCAGGTAACTTCATTTTGAGTGATTTTCATAGCTATTAGTTCTTTGTAAGGCAGAATTCCAGCTATCCAAACTTCGACTATCCGAATAGCTTCTAAGAGTTTCAAATAAACTATTCCAAGAGAACTGTTCTGAATTAGTTTTGTTAATTATAAAAATAAACCAGTTTGCTCATTTCGTAATGAATACTGTAATGAAAGAGTACTTTTTAAAGTGACATTATGACTCCAAGGATAATTCCGACTCGATAAGGTGCGGGATTTGAAGAAAAAAAAAATAGAAAATTATCACTTTTGGCTAGTTCGCCGCAAAATCTTTACTAATAATAAAACTGAAAGTCTGTATGTCTGTTACGCGCAGAGCGCCTAGACCGTTCGGCCGATTTTCACGAAATTAGGCACAGCATTATTTCGTAGCACAGGGGTGAGCACCTCGAAGCGATTTTTTGAAAATTCTATTTTGTTCCTTTTCTATTCTAATTTTAAGAACATTTTACCGAGCAAATTATCATAACGTGGACGATTAAATTTCCAAGTTGTCATAACGTGGAACCGTAACATGAGCGAGAAAATGAACATAGCAAATGGGCGAGAAATTCATCATCCAATTATTTGTAAATATACAGGCGAACCAAACTACCTTTTAATTTTCCACTACAGGCAAAGCCGTGCAGGTACCGCAAAATGCTGAATAAAAAGGAAGTGTTCAAGTTAGTTATATTATTTCTGAGCTAATTGCTACTAGTAATAGTGAGTTTGTAAAACCGTGCATGATCTGCATTTGAAATTAAATGCTCCAAACACGCATATTTTCAAAAATTGGCTATTTTGGTTTGATAGAAGAATCTAAGAACTAGCTCAGGATACAAAAAACACTCTAAAAGTCCTGTCTTCAAAGTTTGTTTTTTATTGTTAATAAAAAGCTTTATTTCTTGGGGAAAAAAAATTTCCATTTTCAATAACAAATAGTAACTAATTAAGTTACACCCTTTTTTCCGAAAAAAAAAACCGAATTTTTGATTATCCGAACGGGTCATAGGCCAGTGCCGATACCTTTGAAAATGGTAAAAAGTTAAAAAACATTAGAACAGGATGAAACCCATCAGAAAAGTAAGAAAATACAATAAAATTAATAGGAAAAATATTTTACGGGCGATCTGAGTTCGAGAAGGGGGGGGGGGTTAAGGGGGGGAAATCGGTTTATCAGGATTTCTGGCAAAACTACGAGTTTTATCGAAAAAACGTAAATGACAAAGTTGTTGGTAATAAAAAGAACTACAACTTTTGTATTCGCACGTTTTTCACAAAACCTCGAAATTTGTGCGAAAAATTAAAAAAAAAAAAAACAACTTTTTGGTTTTTTGGTTTTATCTCCCATAAAAAAACGAATTTTTTCACGAAACTTAGGGAAAAGTTACCTTTTTATGTCTCAGATACACTGCAAATTTTTTTATTTAAAATATTTATTGTTTCTCCTATTTTTGACTTAGTAAAAAAAAAAGCATTGTAATTTTCAATCGAAAAATCTCACGTCAAAATATCTGATTTTTAAAAAAAATCAGAGCGTGTTTTTTTCGTTGGAATCTCTACTTTCTGATGGTATAAAAAAAATATATACAGCAGTAAGGGAAATTTTCACAGAAAATGAAAAAACACGAAAAAGTTCGAATTTAAAAAAAAAAATCAGCATTACATAAAATTTTAAGTTATTTACTAAAATTTACGCTTTAATTACTCAAAAAATGTAAGTTTCCATGTTAAACTGCTAAATTAAAAAAATGAAAATCCATGGATCATAGAGATGGCAAAAAACACGCGGAAATACTAGTTAACAAAAATCAACGTACAAGCAGTATGATAATACGCTTTTACTGCAACTAAATCAGGCACATTTCTCAAACGAACTAGAATGTTTTTATTGAAATCATTCTGTGTGTTTTGTTTTTGAATATGCTGTAATTTGTTTTGTGTTATCTCTTGTATTGCTATTTTGAACCGATCGTATTTTTTCTTTTGAAATATTAAAAAAAAAAAAACATGAGATTAACAAGAGAGAGATAACACAAAACTAATTACAGCATATTCAAAAACAAATCACTCAGAATGATTTTGATAAAAGCATTATAGTTCGTTTGAGAAATGTGCCTGATTTAGTTGCAGTAAAAGCGTATTACCATACTGCTTGTACGTTGATTTTTGTTAACTAGTATTTCCGCGTGTTTTTTGCCATCTCTATGATCCATGGATTTTCATTTTTTAAATTTAGCAGTTCAACATGGAAACTTACATTTTTTGAGTAATTAAAGCGTAAATTTTAATAAATAACTTAAAATTTTATGTAATGCTGATTTTTTTTTAAAATTCGAACTTTTTCGTGTTTTTTTCATTTTCTGTGAAAATTTCCCTTACTGCTGTATATATTTTTTTATACCACCAGAAAGTAGAGATTCCAACGAAAAAAACACGCTCCGATTTTTTAAAAAATCAGATATTTTGACATGAGATTTTTCGATTGAAAATTACAATGCTTTTTTTTTTACTAAGTCAAAAATAGGAGAAACAGTAAATATTTTAAATAAAAAAAAATGCAGTGTATTTGAGACATAAAAAAGTAACTTTTCCCTGTTTCGTGAAAAAATTCGTTTTTTTTATGGGAGATAAAACTAAAAAACCAAAAAGTTGGTTTTTTAAATTTTTCGCACAAATTTTGAGGTTTTGTGAAAAAAGTGCAAGCAGAAAAGTTGTAGTTCATTTTATCGCCAATAACTTTGTCATTTACTTTTTTTCGATAAAACTCGTAGTTTTGCCGGAAATCGTGATAATCCGTCCCCCCCCCCCTTAAATTACCCTCCTCCCCTCCCCTTCCCGAACTCAGATCGCCCGTAAATTATTTTTCCTAGTAATTTTATTATATTTTCTTACTTTTCCAATGAGTTTCATCATGTTCAAATTTTTTTTGGTCTCAAACATTATTGGCACTGGCCTATCAGGTCCTAATTGATTCGGATAATTAGAGTACTACCACATGGGAAAAATACACGAAACGATCGGCATTTTTCTTTTGTTTTTCAACAATTAGCAGCAATAACACTATTAAAATATGAATGGGGCAGTTAAAAATAGAGAAATTATGAAACAAAGATCTACCTTGAGAAACCGTAACCTCTTAAAATTGCTGCTCTTTTATACGGTTCTTTCCCTCCGATTTTAAAGACCATTATAACCCAAACTTTGTCACCAAAGATATATACCGACTCCTGCTATTAAAAAGCATTCAACACTCTATCCCACAAATCGTATTAACAGGTGAAAAATAAGGCCACGTCAGAAGTATATGATTTATTGATGAAAGCAATTAATACCGGAATTATTAATGACAGCAAAGATTAATGATGGATAGGGACGCGAGAGTTTGTTCAAGAGAAACACGCAAAATTTAAAAACGAAAGTTTCTTTCGAGATTCTTTAAAAGATTGAGCTGCCGATTGGTAAAAAGATAAAGGATGTAGGGAGTTAGCCTGGAGTTATTGAACTGAGTGGCAAAAAAAACATTCCGCTCAAACAGCCGACTCGAAATTATCAATGTCATTAATTAAGGCATTAACTTCCAAAGCGGGAAAAATAATTACTTTTTTCAAAATAAATTAATACATAAAGTCTTATTTTAAATTAAAAGTGAGGCTATCATGTGCTTAAATTATCATAGTTAATGTATCGTATAATAAATACATTAATAAAGTTGAAAAAAAAAATTGGATGGAAGTTGCGTCTCAACCATAATGCTCTAAAACCGTAAATGTTATATAGTTGCGCACATTTATAGAGATTACTTAGGGACCAAGTAAAAATTTCCTGATAAAAAATTAAATAACATTCAGTGAAACGTAAGTAAAGGAATTACGGTACAGACACAAATTCGCTATAACTCGGCGCGGCTATGTAACAAATTCAACGTAAGAGCCTAAATTCATTTTGAAACATTAAGTAGAAAAATAAGGACTGCGTTCTGTATCCCAATTGATTTCTCTACAAGCTAATGTTTCTTCAAATGTAAAAAAAAAAACTTTAATATTTATTTAAAAAATTGAACAGCTTTAAAAATTAAAGGTACTTTAAGCACAAGCAAATACAAAAAAAATATACTTCATTCGACGGATACTTGATTTCAACTTACACCTTTTTGCATTGAAAAGAAAGTTCTTCAAAACCAAAAAACTCGTATTCGTATTTTTTTTTTTTTTTTTTTTTGCAGATTTATGTATTTGTGTTGTTTAATTTTTCCTTCATTTTTAACAAGTGAATGTATTTTTTATTTCTGGATTTAAGAATATTTATATTAGTTTGACATCAATAATAAAACTGGAGGACCCTTCAGCGATACCAGCTAACTACTGAATTTTGACATTTCTATAAATGTATATTCGCTAGTCAAAGTTTCTTCTTTTCCTGCCCATCTCCTAGCTAGGGATCAGTTCTTTTCTCTCGCTCATGTGTTATCTAGTTTCCACACTACATAATGACGCCGTAAAACAGAAACTGATTAAATATGCACTGAAAGTTCTCCACAAGTAAAAGATTTCAATCATGAAAAGAAAAACCGAATGTGCAATTAAGCAAGGTTTTTAAGTGAACGAGACTTGCAGTCATATCCCTGCCAACTCACATCACTTTTCCAAAGAAACTCTCCAACTCCACGCTTCTCCGCAATACCAGCCCCAAAACACACACAATCCGGCAGAAATGTTCACGCAATTGTAAAAGAGGGTTTCAAAATTACTCCCACCCTTTGCTCTGTGTAATCTGAGACTGCCTCCGCCCACCCCTCCCCACCTCCACCCTACTTTGTGAAAACCTTTGATCTGAACCGCCCTGCCCCCCAAATTCAATAGAGAGCTCCACATTCGTGTTATTAGAATTTTAATACTATACCCTATTTTTTTATCACTTTATTTTACTCTCACCCTCTCTGGTTTTATAAAATAAATTTTCGGCGACTGTTGCTAAGATGGGGGGTGAGGGGTGGAAAGCCCATGGTTTCATTACGTGGGTGTTGATCTATCCCCCTCTCCCCCCGCTTCCCTCCTGTGCGATGAAAGTTTTGAGTTCCTCCCCCCTCTCCTGGCCGCCCCCTTCATGTTATTACCTTTTGCTACAAGTCCGCTGGCCGACCGCTATGAAGTTATAAGACCGGCTTATTTGAAATTCGGCCTTTTCTAAAGTAATCTACTGAAAAGGAAAAGATTAACATATAATGAAGTGGGAGCGTGGCAACGTGTGATCTTATAATCTCCTCTTTGCGGGCTCTGGTGCACAGCGAGAACCCTTTCTGTGACATCAGACGGCGCTGCTGTAGCAAAGACGGACGTCCGCCCAAAAAATAAGTAAATAAACATGTTGAATATTTCCCATGGTTTTTATTAGCAAGGAATTTTACTTCCTATTGATTGTATCTTCTGAATGCTATCGCGTAAATTTTTAACTTCAGGGGCAGGAAATGTAATTACATAGAGTCTACTGATACTGAAAATACTAAAACAAGGGCTGCTGAGTCGGAGGGAAAATGACCGACTTCGACTCCGACTCTTGGAACTTTAAACCTTCTACTCCCGACTCCAACTACAACTCCTCTACCTTAAAATCAGTCAGACTCCGACTCCACAGCCCTGACTAGAATCATGCCGTAATTTATATTGAGATAGTGAGAAAATATAGGATTTTTTTTTTTTTTTTTTTTTTTTTGAGCGAGGTTGTGTATCATTCATTTGAATTGAGGGGCAAAAGCGCTATTGTCTGAAATATATTCCGCAAATAACTGTAAAGTGAATTTCGAAGCTAAATTGCTTACACGCTGATTTTGCAGTTAAGATTGGCAAAAATAAACTCTTTTTGGGAATTATTTGAATCAAGGTTCTGAAAAACAGTTTATGTCCGCAATACTGCCGAACTGCCGTGCTAAGCACAAAAGTCGTATCTGCAGCTGAGTTAAAAATGAGAATTTGCCGTTTAAAGTTTTGCGCCTCCATGTGTTTAATTCAGATGTCACCTTTGCAGATTTTTTTAAAAAAATATTTCCCATTCACAAGCGACCATAAAACAATGTATTTCTGTAAAATATATGACCAGAAAAAACACTTGGTTGTCGTAACTACTCAATTTTGATAAAAAGTGCATATACGACTTACGTGCTTAGCACGGCAGAATAGCTGTTAGTATTTTTTCCTTCCGTTAGTTCACCCAGTTTGCTGCTATTAAAAAAAAAAAGAAAACGAGCTGATGTGTGCATCACATGACTTCCTTTTACTACAATTTAATGTCATTTCCCCATTATTGGCAATTTTAATGTGATTCAATAGCTTACTCTCTAAATATCACCAACAGTGACCAATTTGAAACCAAATTTAAAAAAAAATTGCCAAATTTGTCGCCAAGTTGGCGACAAAACTTGGCGACCAAAAGACTGATGATATATTGCCAAGTGCCAGACAAATTATAACACCACTTGAGTTTATATCGAAATTAACAATGATTTCCGCCCAAAAAGGGGCAACTTTTTAGAGACCCCTTTAGAAATTCTCGAATGCAACCAAAAGGAGAGGAGCACAACTAGACCCCACTAGGAGTCTACGTACCAAATTTCAACTTTCTAGGACATACCGTTCTTGAGTTATGCAACATACATACAGACGTCACGAGAAAACTCGTTTTAATTAACTCGGGAAAGATCAAAATGGATATTTCGGGCGTCTATACGTTCTTAGGTACACATGTACGTGTGGTCGGGTCGAAAAAAAAAACTCAACATTCATTTGGGGGTGAGCAAAATGGAAATTAAGGCCGATTTTTGAATGAAAATTTTTTCGCGAATACAATACTTCCTTTTTTGTAAAATTAAGTAAAAAGAAAGAGAGCAATGTGTGTATTAGAAGCTTAGGTGGTTGAGTGGATATACAATCTGAGTAAAAACTGTAAGGCCAGTACTTTTTTTTTTTTTTTTGAGAAATTGGGCATGTCTTTCACTAAGGATTAAAACATAATTTGAGTGATAATTATTAACCTTAAATACAAGCAAAAAACGACAAAACAATCATTTGTAATTATTTTATTATCAGAAAATACTACAGATCAATATTTGAGCCTGAAAGAGCTGATTAAAATCTTTAAGACCAACGTAGAAAAAAAGCATAGGAAGAAAGAAATACAAGCATTTAGAATCTTGTGCAGGGGTCATTTCTTCGAATTACTTCAAATATTCTTGTTTGCATAAATGAAACTAGTTTTGACAAAGTTCGGGATCTGTTTGATACCATTCATCTTCGATAGTATATTTCAGCTCTATTGATGAAGTAAAATGTCTCCTATTTGCATAAACTCTTCTTACTAAGTCGCCAAATAAGTACTTGGGTTGAGATCCAGAACTTAGTTGGCCAATTCAAAGTTTCAACATTGTTGATTTTTAACCAATTATGTGTACTGTTACTCGAATGGGTAGTGGCATTGTCTTGCTGATATTTCCAATTTTCTCCAATGAATTTAGCTTTTGATAAAAGATGACTTGGGAGGACATTTTGATATGCTTGTGAATACATTTTACCCGAAACAAACGCAATTGAGCCCATACCATTGTAAGAAAAGCACCCCCAAGTCATGACAGAGCATCCACCCAATTGGTGCTTGGAGAATTTTTTTTTTCTTATCGTAAATCATGCCAATAGTACCTCCATCCGTCTGGTCCATCCAAGTTCCACTTCTTTTCATCAGAAAAAAATATTTGTATCCATTGGTTATCCCATGTCATGACTTTTTGGCTGAAGTTCAAACGCTCTATTTTGTGCGTATTCAGTAACTGTGGCTTAGCCAATTTTGCTACGTAAACAAAACTTTCACATCTTCTAAATGTGTTATATGTCGATTTTTGACAAACATTTAAGCCTGTGGCCTGAATAAGTTTCCTGGTTGAGTACTTCCCAGTTGATGTAAGTTTGCAAAACTTCTTTCCTCACGCGAGGACAAAGGTCTAGGTCTTCCACCGAGATTTTTTTACCATAATTGTCTTTCAATCTCAATAAATTATCGACCACAGTCTTTGATCTTCCTATTTTTTTTTGCAATAGTACGGCTACTCATCCCCGTTGGAGAAAAAGCTTCAATCTGCCCTCTTTCATGATCAGTTAACTTCTTACCTTTCTATTTCTTCACAAAGAGCACCAAAACTTCGAAGAAATTAATGAAAAAACTACAAGTTGTGGGGTTTCCACAATCTCATTAACTGCTGTGATATTTATTCCAGTAAATCTACATTTAGTATTTAAGAAATACTGGTGGCCTTAAAGTTGTTACTCAAGCTGATATACTAACTTTGAATATACTACTACTTTTCTGGTAAAAGCATACTTTAAAAAACTTAAATATAGAATTATTTCTTTCAAATGAACATTAATGATTACTAGTTCAACAATATTAAAATCCCTTTAACTTCGTTTTCCCGTATTCTCAATTTTTTTTTTACTGGCCTTAAAGTTTTTACTCAGGCTATATGTAAATGGATAACGAGCTGTTAACTATAAAGACGGCATCATTTTCCAACAAAAATATGAACCAAAAAAAAACAACAATAGTACCGTATAGTCTACGTCATCTGTATAGTATCTCTACATAGTATAAAATGAAGTCCCCAAAAAGCGTCTGTGTGTTTGAACTCGCAAAACTCGAGAACTACCCGTCCGATTGTGCTGAAATTTTCACAGTTTGTTCCTTTAAGTTCTGAAAAGGTTTCCAGACCAGTTCGAAAACAATTCGACGAGCAGTTCTTTTTTTTATTACAATTTACGTCCAGTTTTCACATAAATTCTCAAATATGGGGGTGAAAAATTGCTTGCAAATATTAATATTACATATCGTTTGAAAGGGTAGACTTTTCCGCGTTCTACGCAATTTGTTTCAATGCTCTAACTTTATTACGGCGGGAGTTATTTGCTTTTTTTAGCTCGAATTTTTTTAGGCTTAGCTGAAATTTAGGCACTACTTTCTTCATTAAGTAAATCAATAAAAAGTGAAGGAATTGTCACACAGCTTTCTTTTTGACGCCATTGGAAAAGCGACCTTTTTTACTCCAGATCTAACTCGACCTATGGTCGCAAAAATAAGCTTCTATCTCGAAAGGGAAAAAAGTTACAAGCCTTTTAAATTCAAGTTTAAGAAATCTCGATTCCATTCAAATTGTGAACCATTTTCTTTCGCATTTTAATTCCTTAAACTTATTTCATTTTGTGTTTCCATGGTTACGCATTTTAAATCCATCTTTCTGGATTTAATTTCTTAAAAGTATTATAATTCGCAACTCCAACGAACTATAGGGGGCACTGTAGTCACTGTCTAATGGCGGACGAAAAAACTAAAACAAACACACGTGGTAACGAAGAAAATGCTAAAAGTGTTGTGATTTTTGTTCGTATGTATGATTTTTTTGTTTTTTCTTTTTTAAATCAATATTCTAAGTCCTGAGGATATTTTGGCTCACGTAGAAAGAGATTAGAATTCAAGAAGCATTACTAAACGTCAAACATTTATGCAAACTACGTAGTTCGTAGTTCTAAGCAGCCATTTTCACGATGTTGAATTCGATATTTATCAATTCTTGATAAAACTAAATAATAATTGAGGCATGACAAGAATAACAATTAATGCTAGAAAATTTAATGTGACATTACACATTATTACCAAAAGAAGATGATACTTCTTTGCTTTGCTTGGCTAGCGCTTATTGTTTTGCATTTGTAGCTGAGTTATTTATCTCGAATTCCCGAATCGGTTAATTTAAAATTTTTCTGTTTCGATGTTTCTAATTTCTGAGTTACGATTTAATTATGTCATGTTATGCAAATCATCTACAAAATTCTTACGGATATATGTTGATAGTTTTCTTTTCAGTTGATTGACCATTATTTCTTTTTACTTATCGAATTCTGTAATCTTACTACCATTTTATTCCACTCATGATAAAAATTAAAAATGGTTTAACTAAAAACGCGAGATCTCGCCAAGGCTACTTTGCTCGCACAATACCAAAACTATAACCCTAAACAAATTTGGCGAAACCTTTCAGCTGAGAATAAAAGGAATAAAGTAAATTCTTTCTCGGTTAAACATTTTTCATTTTGTTCAACGATAATATATTCAAGAAAATATTTTGCATACTGTCCATTCCAACTAAATGCTGCTGTAAAATATGGTTAGTTAAATTAATTTTAAAAAACTCATATTCTTACAAATTCATACAAAACAATAAAATTTTTTACTTTGTATAACGTTATCCAAGTTTGTTAATCCAGAGTTTTCGCTGTCACCATTTCGTAATCAACTCATATTTTAGAAGGAAATAAGGAAAACTAACATTATTTTGAGAAGCTCGAGAATACTATTAAGGTACGAATTAATTTCTGTAGCTGAAAGCAAAGTACGACACATCGATTGCGTTAATAAATACTCAAAACAAACTGCCTGTCTTTACGTCAACAGACACACGTGGAACGCAACGTGGCAATGTTTTAGTTTCTTCGGCAGTTTTGTAAATCGCCGCAAGGTAGCGCATTCGAGCGCTGGAGTTGCGAATATCTGTCGTCATTGTTTGGAGGAAAATCATGATGTTTTTTTTTATTTATTTTTTACGCCTGATTGTTGAATATACGTCAATTGACACAATTTTTATTTTCAAGGTTCACCGGGCAAAGCCGGGCAACGCAGCTAGTTTTTAATATAATAGTAAAACTCAAAGTACATATGTGAAGAAACACTCAATTCTATCAATAAATTACAGTACTAAATGACTAAATGATATGCATTGCGTTAATTTAAGTTTTGCCATGAAATTTAAAAAAAAATGTGTAATGGTAGACATTTTTAAAATGTCATGCTGGAAATACTGGAATTATACTGGAATTTTCAATCCAGAGATCAATAGACATCCTAAATTACAAGAAATAGATGGCAGCAAAGCGCTACTTTTCTTCATTTTGTAGTACACTGTTAAAAAAATTTCCTGAAAATAACGGAGAAAGTACCGGCAGCAAAGTTGCCGTAAATATTACGTTTACGTTCAATGACTTTCCGTGATTTAACAGAAGTTCCATTTCTTATTTCTCCGTAGTTGTAGTTTTCCGTTTATAAATTTCCCGTGACTAAACGAAAATTCCATTTCTTATTTTTCCGTTCATTTACGATCTTTCTGTGTTTTAACAGAATTTACGTTCCTTATTTTCTCATTGTGATATTTTTTTTATTTCTCACTTTCCCGTATTTAAGTAAAAAGATTTTATTTTCAAAAAAATATTTAAAAAGTTATGTCAAGTATTGACTTTTCATTTCATCAAAAATTTAGTTCTTTAAAATGATATATAATACAGATATAGTTAACTTTCTAAAATTATTACTTTTTGTTATTTGCATTTGTTACTCAAAGATTTTTTAAATTAACAACTGGACAGAGAACTTACCTAACATAATTTC